>NW_021319004.1:1585051-1667891 GCF_001605985.2 Dendrobium catenatum | reverse complement strand
AAAGTATATGAACAAATTATTATATAAGTGTCAATTTCTTTTTTAAATAATTGGATTCGTTATTGTTCTTTATTATTTTAGTACGAGGATGCTTAATTGCCTTGCACCCTATAAATAATTTTCTATTATTTCATATTAAATAAAAATTTGGTCAACTTATTCTACTTATATTTTAAATATATCATAATTGAGTAGTATATTCATAATGCTATGGCCATATAGTTGGGATAAGCCTAATGATCATGAGGATTTTTTTTTAATACATAACATATAGGGGCACCAAATTTCTACTTGACACTAGACTTTCCCTTGTCGACAGACTTCTGCCGGTCCAACACCTATGCCCTCCACCAAAACTACAAGCTCTCCTTCTGTTCACTCTCAAAGCTCAACTTCACAAATTCTAGTTCCTCTTATGGCAACCTTTGCTGCTCCAAATCCACCACCTCCATCACTACAGGAAAATCACTGATTTCCGGCGGCCACATTTCTAGCGGCTTTTCGGAACGTTTCCGGCGGCTTTTAAAATTTTTTTTAAAAAAAACTTAAACTATTTAAATTATTTAACAAATAACTATTAAAAGTTATATTAACTATTTAATTAATATTCATTATAATTATTAAAAGTTATATTCATTTTTATTTTATATTAAATATTATTTTTTATTTTAAATTTAATTAGGTAGTTAATTTTTTATTTTAAATTAATAATTAAAAAATTATTTATTTACTGTAAGAATATAGTTTAAATAATTAATGTTGATATTATAAACACATTTAGACAATTAGCAATTCGGTTGGTAGCCGAGTTTCATCCCAACTAAGCCCAGTTCGAATCCTCAAGGCATACAGGCGCGGGCGCACACTCGCGCGGGAGCGGGGGAGCGCGGGGTCTCGTCGTTGGCAGCTCGGGAGCGGGGTCTCGTCACGGTGACATTTTTTTTATTTGTTTTAATTTGACCGACATATTTTGACCGCCGGAAATCCGCCGGAATAAGTTGTTGCCGGTAAAAAACAGCCGAAATTTATTTTCCTACGCCATTTTTACCGATGGTAAATTAACCGCGTGGAAAACCGCCGGGAAACTACTAAACCACTGGAAAAGGTTCAATTTCTGCCAGAAAGGCAACCAAAAATTGGTGATTTTCCTGTAGTGTCGGCAGGACCATAGTCCTATAATGATAGAGGCCAGAAAAACTATTGTCTGACAATGGAGGTTAGAAGGTCTGTAGTTGGCGAAGGAGGTCAAAAGGACTGTAGTCAGCGAGCGATAGAGGTCAGAAAGATCGTTGTCTAGTGAAGAAGGTCAGAAGGACCGTAGTCGACGAGCGATGGAGGTTGAAAAGACCATTTTCGGAGGGCTATGGAGGCCAAAAAAATTGTTGTCTTACGATGGTGGTTGGAAGGATTGTAGTAGGTGAAGGTAGTTGGAATGACCGTAGTTGGCAGGCGATGGAGGTCAAAAAGGTCGTTGTCTAGTTATAAAGGTTGGAAGGATTGCAGTCCACGAAGGAGGTTGAAAGGACAGTAGTTGACGGGCAACGGAGGTCAAAAAGAGCACGAAGGTTGGAAGGAACCTAGTTGGTGAAGGAGGTCAGAAGGATCAAAGTCAACAGGTAATTGAGGTTGGAATGACCGTTATTAGCGAGAGATAGAGCTCAGAAAGTTCATTTTTTAGAAAAGGAGGTTCGAAGGACCGTAGTTGCTAAAGGAAGTCACAAGGATCGTAGTTAGCAGACGACAGAGTTTAGAAAGACCGTTGTTTAGTGAAGGAGGTCAGAAGTACTGTAGTCGGTGAAGGAGGTCGAAAGGACGGTAGTCGGTGGGCAACGAAGGTTGGAAAGACCATTGTCAGTGAGCAACGGAGGTTAGAAATATCATTGTCTAGCGACAGATGTTAGAAGGACCATAGTCAGTGAAACAGGTCAGAAAAATCATAGTCGGCAGATGGAGAGGTTTGAAAGACCATTGTCGGTGGGCTACTGAGGTCAGAATGATCGTTATCTGGCAACGGAGATCGAAAGAAAAGTAGTCGGTGAATGAATTCAGAAGGACCATAGTAGGTTGGCGAAGGAGTTATGAAAGATCATTGTCTGGTGATGAAGGTTTGAAGGACCGTGGTCAGTGAAGGAGGTCGAAAGGATTATAGTCAGCGAGCAACGAAGGTTGGAAAAACCATTATCGTTGGGATAAGAAGGTCAGAAAGGTCATTGACTTATGATGGAGGCTGGAAGGTCCATAATCAGTGAAGAAAGTCAGAAGGAAAGTAGTCGGCAGGTGGCAGAGGTTGAAAAGACATTCATCAACGAGCGACAGAGGTCAGAAGGACTGTAGTTAGCGAGAGACAGATGTTGGAAATGTGAAACTCTTTAATTAAAAGAAGTTAAACTCTTAAATATTGAGGTGTTTTTTGGTGTAATGGTTGGAATTTCATTAAGAAACTCTATAGTTAAGCATGCTCATCCCAGAGTAATTTGGGATGGGTGACCTACTGGAAAGTTATACCAACATGACAAAACGCTGATGCTCTTATATGATCAGGAAGTCACTTTCAATGTAATGAAAATTCTATGAAGTTTCCTAAGGATAAGGGTGAGGATTATATATTGTAGAGTGGATTCTATTTATTCTTGTGTAGAGGAAGTTATGGAGAAATTATTGTGTGATAGTTAGATGGATATATCATTAAGTAAGGATGATTTATGTGAGATCGAGTGAGATTCTATCCAAGGTATTAGTGAAGTCCCTATGATGTTTAGGGAGAGATTTGAAGTGCTAGATACATCATCCCTAGGGAGACCTTGGAGACCCCTTATAGAAGAGGTTTCTAAGTTGGAACATAAAGTATTGTATGATAACTTAAAATATGTCCTTTTAGGAGATGAGTCAACTTTACATATCATTATTTATACATAACTTACAAAAGATCGAAAAAATAAGTTAATTAGAGTGTTGAGCTCATATAAGAGAGCATTTTGATGGTCAATGAAATTTAGAGGATTAGTCCATATATTTATATATATAAGATCTCGTTAGAAGATGCCTATGTACTTAAAGATGGTTGGTAAAAAAATAGTGAAAAAATAAATTCAAAAATGGTTAGGTCTAGGTAATGTTTATCCTATATCTGAAAATGATTGGGTTAGCCCAATTCACTATATTCCAATGAAAGAATGGTTAAATTTCATGTCAAAAAAGGAAAGTGAACTTATTCCTACTATGATTATGACCATGTGGAGGATCTGTATTTATTATATAAAGCTTAATAAAGCCACTAGGAAGGATCAAATGCTAGAATAAAGTAGTTGGGGTTCCTTTCTCTTATATGACTACTCTGGTTATTACCAAATTCCCATTGCCCAAGAAGATCATGATAAGCAACATTCACAAGTTCTTATAGAACCTTTGCATTTAGATATATGCCCTTAAGTTTGTGCAATTCCCCTACAACATTTCAAAAGTGTATGATGCTGAATTTCTTTTATTTAATAGAGTAGGGCATTGAAATTTTCATGGATAATTTTTAGTCTTTGGAATGACTTTCAACATCTTCTTAGATCACTAAGGATTAGTTTTAAAGAGATGTGAGAAAAATAATCTTATGTTGAATTGGGAAAAATGCCTATTCATGGTGAAGGAAGGCATTGTCCTCGGACATAAAATATTTGAGAGGGGTGTGGAGGTCAATAAGGTGAAAATCCAAGAAATTAAGAATTTTCCACCTACTTCTATTAATGGATTTCATGGTTTTTTTTAGGTCAAATCAAATTTTATAGGCATTTCGTTAAAATGTTTTAAAATAATACTAAAATTTTAAGCCATTTGCTAGAAAAAGATAAACCTTTTGATTTCAACTCTAATTGTTTAACTATATTTGAGAAACTTAAGAGGTACTTAGTTACTACAACTATCATCTTTTCATCTCAATGGTCTCATAATTTTGAATTGATGTGTGATGATAGTTATTATGCCATTGGAGATGTTTTAGGAAAAAGATTTGATAAGAAATTTCATATCATTTATTATGCTTGTATAACTCTAAGTTATGCCCATATTAATTATATAATTACTTATAACGAGCTGCTAGAAATAGTTTTTGCCTTTGATAGATTTAGACCCTATTAATCAGTACTAAAGTAACTATTTCTAATGATCACTATGCCATCAAATACTATTAACCATGAAAGATGATAAATTAGATTAATTAGGTGGATTTTATTGCTACAAGAATTTGATATAAAGATTCTTGATAAAAAAGGATTTGAATATCAGGTAGTCGATCATTTGTTTAGGCTAGAGAGGGAGAATTCAAAAAATAATGATAATGATATTAGTGAAGTCTTACTAATGAAAAGTTTCTTTGCATTGCATTCATTGATGGTGCCTTAGTGTGGTGATATTATGATTTTCATTTTTAGTAGAGTAATATATGCTAACATGTCTTACACCATAGGCACAAATTTATACACGGTGCCAAATTCTATTTTTGAGATGAGCCTTACCTATTTAGAAAGTGTAAAGACCAAATTATTAGTTGTGTGTCCTACATGACAAGATATAACCCATCATTAATTAGTGTCATGATTCTAAGTATGGAGGTGTGACGCCCCAGGAATCCATAGTGAAAGGATTCGTCTGACAGTCTTGATCAATCTCCAATCCTGCTGCCTTGCTCGGACCTGAAAATGTCAACCACATATAATGAGCTTTATAAAGCCCAGAATCTTACAATATGAATTTTATTGGCCTACCTTTTTAAGGATATAAATTACTATGTTAAAAGAAGGGATAGATGCCAGTGGGTAGGAAATATTTTAAAAAGACATGAAACGTCTCTTATTTACTTGATAGAAGTTGAGATTTTTTATGTTTGGGGAATAGACTTCATGGGTCTATTTGTTCAAACTTTTGAAAGTTAATATATCTTAATAGTTGTTAGCTATGTCTCCAAGTGGATAAAAGGCATAGCCACTCCCAAAATTTATGCCCAATTAGTAATTAAAATTTTAAAATATATATATATCTTTTTACTAGATTTGGAGTGTCTAGATTCATTATAAGTGATGGGAGTAGCCATTTCTATAAAAAGATAGTGGGAAATTTAATTTGAAAACTTGGAACTAAGCATTGGATAGAAACTTCTTATCATCCCCAAACTAGTGGTTAAGCTGAGATAAGTAATAAGAGATTAACATATTTTTAGAAAAAAATGTAAGTTTGAATAGGAAAGATTGGTAACTAAGAATGGATGATGAATTATGGGCCTATATGATTGCTTATAAGACTCGCATTTGAATCTATTCCTACAATTTAACATTTGGAAAAGCTTGCCACTTGCCTCCAAAGTTAGAGTACAAATCTTACATGGAAATAAAAAATTAAATTTTAATTTTAACGATGCTGAAAAAGAAAAGGCTTATTTAATTGAATGAATTGGAATAATTTAAGAATGATGACTGCAAGAATGCAAATTTATATAAGAAGAATATTAAAAAATAGCATGAATGTAAGCTTGTTAATAAATAATTTAAGCTTGGACATGAAGCATTATAATATAATTCAAAATTAAAATTCTTTTATGGGAAACTTTAATCTAGGTGGTTAGGCCCATTCACTCTTATTAAAGTATATCTTGATGAAGCTATAGATATTAGGGATAATAAAACAACCCAAACTTAGGAGGGGGTGTTGATTACCTTAAAAGTTCAATGGAGCTGACTCATCTTGGGTAGAATTTCGGCATAGTCTGGATGAAGACTATAAACTTAACAATACTTGTGAGGAAACCCAATTTATTATCATTAATTACTAATTAGGATAGATTGTGTGCAAATCTTATTATGTTTATGTATAAAAGTCCATTTGATAGGTTTGATTTGTGTCTTATAAATATTATGGGAATGTTTGTTGTTATCTTCTGTGTTGGATCTCAAAATGAAATTTAAGCATAGCACTACAACACTGACTCTTAAAGTTCCATAGCATCGTGACAATAATTAAAACAATTAATTAACTTTGATCATGCCACAATACTATAGGAACACAATGTCGTAGTGTCAATTCTCCTCTTGTAGAATTGTGATATTGAGCTCACAAGTCACCTTGATCCCATTGACTACCGCAGTGCTTAGTCAAATCATAAATATGGTAGATGAAGCGTCGTTGTGACAGTCGCTTTGACTGTCACAACATGTCAAGCATCGTGTCAATCTACAAATCAAAAAGATTGCTCACATAATTTTCAAAGCCAGTTCCACAATGCTAGAACTATTTTGATATGTTTGACTCAGCACCTCAACACTTAAAAGGACAGTGTTGTACTGTCATCCAATTTATGAGGGATAGGTTATTTCTTTCTAACTCATTTATTCTTTGAATTTTCTAGTGCTTATGCCCCTATCATATTAGCTTGTCTTGACCCATTAGAATGACTTTTATGATCATAATTGGCAGGAAGAGGTATGGGTTGACTTCCTAATATTCTAGGATGTTTGTCAATGTAGACGTGAAGGAGTGGTATAATGGTTTGGTGAGTAAATCTATAAATTTTTTAGCATGGATTTGATAAGCATGGGGCTACTTAAAGTTCAAATTAAACAAAAAAATGAGATTTTTCTGGTGTTCAACCATATCTGGCCAAAGCTTGTATAGTCCAGGAATTCTTCATAAATATGAAGGAGCACCAAAATGGGTGTGTTTTTTACCATGATAAGTGGGTCCCCTTTACTCCAATTTCCATTAGCCAAATCTTGCAAACCCCAAACTACTAGTTTGATGGGGACAAGTATCTTAATTTTTTTACCTCTACCACTGACTATGAAGAAATACTCCAATTCTTAACCTCGAGGACCCTTAATGCCTAATGGAAAAGGAGATAAGATAACATTATTAACTTTTCTGCATTAGCCCTCACTTAAGAGTCTAAGGCCCAATATTACTTTATTCCTATAAAAGCTTATACCAATAAAAAACATAAGTGACGTGACCAAGTATAAGGTGGTCCTTAACTATTAAATCCAAAATAAATTTAATATTAATTTTGGGAAAATTATCTTTCAGCCTATCTAATATATTCTAAGGGTGTCAACTTTTAATTTGTGAGCTGCATGAATCTAGTAAGGTAGTAGGAAACCTAGGTGATGATCAAATATTATATGTGCTTACCCTAACTAGGTTTAAGATCTAGCCCTTAAAGTCCTCCTTTACAAAATAAGGAGAGAGATTTAGCAATCCAAACAAACCCAGCTTATAGTGGGGTTGAGATCCTAGGAAGCTAGGAGACCAGGTTATGGACCTCGATCTAGGATATAGTGGATCATATTGGGGTTTCTTCAGATCACTTTGGGTGGCAGTTAATAGGACTTAAATATGGGATGTATTCTCAATATGACCATATGATGTACAACACCAAAGGCAATATCAATACCAGGATGACTAAAATATAGCCATTGTCAGCATGTTGAAGAGCTGGGTTACCATGGACAGAGGAGTATGTTTCCAAGCCCACCCCTCTTCGATGTGTTTCTAGGATGGCCCTAAGCATTGTTAGCTGCTGCCTCAGTAATGAGAGTGCAGGAGGAAGAGGAGGAAGTTGATGAGTAGTGAGAGCCATACTAATGTTGTTTTGTTACTCTTAGTTTAGTTTTTAGTTTTTGCTTTCTTATTATATCTTTATTTCATTTAATTTCCTACATTTTAATTTTCTTGTATCTAGTTGTACTTTCGAATATATAATGAATACAATCAAGTATTTTATCAAGCTCATGAAAAATTTATTTATCTTCCTATATTGCACTTTCTATTTGAATTTTGAAAATTGAAAAAATCAAAGTCAATATCCTTAAGAATATAATATTACACAACTTTAAAATTTCTTTAATAAAATAGTTAAAAATAACAACTTCTCTTTTCATTTAAAATTAGTAATTTCTTATAAGTTAAATTCCTAATCCCTTAAGCACTTAACTGCATATAATGGATCATTTGATTTAAGGGTTAATGTGCATAAATTATTTAGATCAATTTTAAATCATATAATGCGTAAGTAATTAGTGAATTATGAAAACTTTAATGAAATTTAGATAATATAAAAGTTGAGACAATAGATAGGTATTCAAAATTAGTAAAGGTATTTTTGCAAATAAAATAAAAAAAGAAGTGTATAAAAATGGCTAAATATTGAAATATTAAAAATTGGTACCTACAATGTCTACCCTCGCTTAAAAATTTTGGAATCATAATACTTACAAAAAACTTATAGATTGATTAAGGAATTAACTCAATTTATGAATTCATCTAATCCCAAAATCGTTAATCCAAAATAAGTTAGTCAAATTTATCACCTATGCACTTAGGAGATTAATTTAGAAGAAATACTAATTAAAAGGAAAGTGATGACATAAATAATTTGCTAGAAATTTTTTTAACTTATATACTTTATGAATACTTCTATTATTAATTTTATATTTGTTCCAAAAATTGCATTCAAACAAAAGAAATTAATCCCATTACATTATGAATAATTTGAGGACAACAGAATTTGATAAGTAGAATTTTGCAAACTTTAAATTGCATGTATTGTTATAAAAGTCCTAGCTATGTTTATCTTTTTTATGAAGGAAAATTAGAAAAATATGCAAAAATTGGAGCAGTACTACAGCACTATAGAATTAGCACTGTAGCACTACATTATCCCCCAACTCTATAGCGCCACCAGAATAGCATTGTAGCATTCAAAGTCTCATATGAGTGCTAGAGAGCATAGCAGTGAGGCGCTGCCTATAGATTGTCGCAAGGCCAGATTGAGCGTCGCAACACCAAAGCACCTAGTGCCAATCAGGGGGAGAACACATGTCTATGGTAGTGTATAGCATTGTGTATGTGATTTGTGTAATGTTGTACTTTTCATTTTTCTTTGTATTGCTTTTCATGTAGCCCTAGAACCTTATAAATGTGGGGTGATGATGAACAATTTGAGACCTTATGACATTTTTTTTTTACTGATGTTAGGGATACTCTACCAGTTTGAAACCTATAGTCCTTTGAATCATTATGTAACATTTTCTTTATTCTCTTCACCCTCCAATCTCATAGGTCCTAGCTCGTCAGGTTGGCCTGCTAGTAACGTTTCGTACCTTTCATAGACAAATTTTGATCCAATACTATATTTTTATGAAAGTATTTCTCTATGAAAAATTAGGATGCTTTGTAAATCTAGCCATGGGAGAGAGACTTGAACTTTAGATTATTAGTAGTGCAATATATGTCGATATATTTTAGTGAGAATTCAAATTAAATCAATATTATTTTTATTTTGGTCATCCTCAAGTCTTTTTTTTTTTTAAGTCCATAATTGAAAATTGTTTTTATATGAATGGTTATGCTAGTAATTTAATAAAGAGATTATGGTAAAACGGCTTGTAATATATTAATTTAATTTGAAAATAGAATCGAGCAATGCCACTTGGCGACGAACCAAAGCTGGGTGAAATTTTTGAAAATGACTTTAAAAGGGTTTTTTTTTTTTTTTTATGATGATGAGGAACCGTGTGCTGCCACATCTGACTTCGTCGAGCGCGATTGTCGGTCCGTAAACCACGGCCACCCTAATGGGCCACCCAGGCCACAAACCCATAGTTGGCGCTTTGGAGCCCCCACTATAAGGGCCGATTGCCGCTCGAGGGAATCGAATTAAAGGTTAATTTGAAAGCATGGTTTTAGAAATACGTTTTAATGTTTTATAACACTATTACCTGCTATTGCCAGGAAAACCCCTCATGCACACAAGAAAAATTCTTTTTGACAAAAAATGTATTTGGAATTTCTTATGGTAAGAACTGATGGATTATAAATGAGCATTTACAATTGAAAATTGCTTTTTTTAACTTAAATATTTTGCTTCACTTTTTTATGCTAATGCATTTGTGTCATGGAAGTGTCAAAAAGAGTGTAAATTCAAGTTGGTGTGTTTGGTTCGGGTTTAACACTAAGGCTTTATTTGAGATAGTTTTCGTACTACTTTTTAGAATGGCTTTCTAGTACAAAATTTTCAAAAATTCAAGAAGTTTTTGTGCCAAAAAACTGTTTTAGAAAGCAAGAAGAAAGCCATACGACTTTTTAACTGCTTTCTAAAACAGCTTTTTTGGACAAAAAATTCATAAAATAAAAATTTTATATTATAAAGCTGCTTTAAAAAGCATTAAGAAAGCCAACCCAAATGAAGCCTAAGTTGATCCAAATCAATTTATTTTTGTTGCGGACTGGAACATTCATGGCGGTAGAGAGATAAAGAGCTCAATGTCTCAACTTGGAATGAAGATCTAGCACACATAAAGATAAATAAAGAGGGGTGCGAGATTCATACGAGACACCAATATTTTTACATGAAAAACCCTGAAAAAGGACAAAAATCATGTGGCAAGGCCCAGTTAAAATGTTTCCACTAGTTTTTGTAATCGATTACAAATGGTGCCCTTCCGCAGGGAGGAATTATTTGCTCAATATATCATATAGATCACATTACATAGTTGGGGTTAGAAGAATCCAATGATAAGGGAGTCATTCGCAAGAGAATGTTAGCCTATTCATTTGGTTGGCAAGGCTGTATTTGGGCAATGGAAATCAAAGGAGACTATAGTCGGCGGGCGACAGTATTTAGAAGGATCGTAGTCAAATGGAAACTGTGATTGTGGAGAACGTAGTTGATGGGCAACGATGGTTGGAGAGACAGTAGTCGACAAGCGATAAAGGTCGAAGGGAGCATCGTTAGCAGGGTGACGGTGGTTGGAGTGACCATAACTGATGGACTACGTAGGTTGGAGGGATCGTAACATTCGGTTGACGGTGGTCAGAGGGACCATATTCGACGAGCAATAGAGGCCAGAGGGACTGTAGTAGGCGAGTAATATATGTAAGAGGAATAGTAGTCGGCGGTTGATGGTGGTTGGATGAACCGTAATCAACAGGCGACTGTGGTCGGAGGAACCATATTCGGCGAGCGACGAAGGTCGGAGGGATTGTAGTCATTGGTTGACTGTAATTGGAGCTGAGGGAAAATAGTTGATTGGTAATGGAGGTCAGAGGGACCATATTCGGCGGGAAATGGTGGTTGGAGGGACTGAATGTTGTCAGTGGGTGATAGAGGTCAGAGGGACCTTAGTTGGTGGGCGATGGAGGTTGAAGGAATCATAGTCGACGGGCGACAATGATCAGATAAACCATAATTGACGAGTGATGGATGTTGGTGAGAGACGGAGGTCAAGGGACCATAGTCGGTTGGCGATGGTGGTCGAAGGGAACGTATATGATGGACGACGGAGGTCGAAGAGATTGTAGATGGCGGGCGACGGAGGTCGGAGGGATTGAGAGACATAGAAGGTATTAGCTAAGAAAAGAGGGACCTAGAAGGTGAGAGAGAAAGTGGCACTCAACAAAATGGAGAAAATAAAAAGCATGGGTGAAAGAACAAGATGAATCTAGTAGAAGAAAAGACCATGAGCAACTAGCCTCAATAATTCTTTTCTTACTATCATAATCAAACATTATATGAAGCATATAATTATTTATATAGATTACAATCTTAGTACAAATATCATACTCGTATGATAATGATTAAGTGCTTTTAAAACACATTGTAACTTATGTTATATAGTAGATTCATAAACTCTCATGAACTTTAATTTGTGCAATCTTAAATAATGAAATCACATAATATATAATAATAATATTTTCAATTATATATTTTTTTAATATGATAAAAAGCTCATATACATCATAGGTCATAGGGTCCATATTTTATTCTTATAATAACAAACTATTGATAAACAAGAGAGAGATGGATGTGCAAAAGAACCTATCTTCCTAAATTTGAGTCACAATTAATATATAGTTTTAGCATTCCTCTTTAGTAATGTGCCTTAGGAGATATAATTAGCAAGAGTTAACATACCAAAGATTTACATAAAATAATTTTGGTACAAATATATAGTATCAGGCCTCATAACTATAAGATATGCCACAAAAATGGAAAAATAAAAAGGACAAAAAAAAAACCTCCATTGCCATCCAAAGTTGGGTATCTTCTCGCCTTACCAGAAGAAATGGGAGGCATTTCACCTGTAATGATTGAAAAACAGCTCAGTTCTTGCTAAAAACAAAAACTGATAGAATTTTATTTAATTTATTAGCTCTGATGCTATGATCAATCAATGATTACACTTTCTTTTGAAGCTATAATTAGCTCCAATGGAGAAATATGGATTAGTAGGATAAGAAAAAGAAGAAGAAGTGGAACCCCTATGAAGCTAAACATTTGCTGTGATATAATAACCTTTCATAAACTATATGAGCTTATGTTGCACTCATAAAAATGATTAGTAAAAAAATGTTCTAAATAATGCCTGGTTCTAATCCAGAGATAAGATTCTGACAAGAGTGGTCACATGGATAAGGGCAGTCAACTTCTTTGGTAATTTCTCGCTCAAAGTACCAATCACCAACGGCTTCTGCAATAGTCTGAACAACAAAAAAAGGGCTCTTAATACTCATGAAAGCATAATCTGATAATATTCTATGAAGTCTTCAATGATCTGAGCAGTTTTATTTATGTAAGTTGCATTTCAATGAAATATGGAGAAAGGTTTCAGAAGTCTTTTTCAGCTATGGTTTCAATTTTTTATCATAAGATTTTCAGTTTCGATTGTTTGATCATTTCAGGATTTAATTTAGATTTCAGTTTTAGATATATATATATTTTTTTAATTTAATGTGATCACATAGCTTTGTCAACTGCTGAAGAGTTTTAGGCTTCGTTTGGGACGACTTTCTTGTTGCTTTTTAAAGCAGCTTTTTAGTACAAAAATTAAAATGCTAAAAGGTGCTTTAAAAAGCAGTAAGAAAGCAGTCCCAAATAAAACCTTAGTGAAGTTTCTTCTTATGAGCTTCGATTGAAATTTTTGAGTTTAGGCTGAAAATCTTAAAAATAGTCTAAATCCAATCGAAGTTACCAAAACTTAAACTGTGGTATGAGGACCTTGTTGTATACCTTATTATGTATTCTAGGAGAATTCTCAGCATACCATGAATCCTGCAATTCGCTCTGACAATGGGCAAAGCATGAGTTTATAAACATGCCTTCGTTCCTCGAACTTTCAAATGTTGTCAGTGCTGTGAGCATTTCATTCCTGAATCCTGCAAGAATGGTAGTTTGGTCTAAGAATAACAATGTTGTGATCATACGAGAGTTGCAATAATTTGGAAGCAGTTCTTATACAGAACTTTTACCATATTTTTCAAACTGAAGTCCTTAGTTGTTACAAGAAGAAGTATATAACTTGAAAATATCACAAAACCTGACTATTTGTTGTTTAATGTAGTTGTTAAAGGCCTTAGGATTTTGAAACTTGATAACTCTAGGTCTTATGATCTCGTGAAGATTATTTTTCCTGCGTTCTACTATATAAAAAGCATAATCTTCTACAACTTTAACTAGAATTGTTGCAGATTGGAATATTTATGGCGGTAGAGAAATAAGGAGCTTAACATCATAGCTTTGAACTAGGATCCATCACACATACAAATAAAGAGAGTGAGGTGTGCGAGAGTTATAAGAGGCATCAAGATTTTTACGCGAAAATCTGAGAAAAGAGGAAAAATAACGAGGCCTGACCAGGTTAAAATGATTCCACTAGTGTTTGTAGTCGATTACAAATGGTACCCTTCATCCGGGGGAAGGACTTGGCTCAGTGTATTATAAGCACATTACAATGTTGGGGTTGGAAGAATCAAATGATAAAAGAATCATTCTCAAGAGAACGTTGCCCTGTTCATTTGATTGGCGGTAGGAAGGACCATAGCCAACGGGTGACGGTGGTAGGAGGGACCGTAGCGATTTGCGACGGTGTTCAGAGGGACTGTGGTCAGTGGGCGATAGAAGTGGGATGGACTAAGTCAGATGGAGGTCGGAGGGACCGTAGTCAGTGGGTGACAGTGGTAGGAGGGACTGTAGTCGATAGGAGACGGAGGTAGAAGAAATCATAGTCTACGGCGACGGAAGTCAGAGGGACCGTAGTCTATGACGAGGGAGGTTGAAGGGACCGTAGTCGGCGGCAACAGTGGTCGAAGGGATCATAGTCAGTGGGAGACTGAGGTTGGAGGGACCGCAATCGGAGGGCGAAGATGGACGGAGGGACCATAGTTGATGGGTGAAGTGGCAGGAGGTACCGTAGTCAACGGGCGACAGAGGTCGGGGTGACCGTATTCGGCGGATGACAGTGGTCGGAGGAATCGTGGTCAGTGGACGACGGAGGTCAAAGGGACTGTAGTAGATGGACGACAGAGGTCGGAATGGTGTGTCGATGGTAGTTGGCAGAAGTCCGGATATGGTCGGCCACGGGTGGAGGTTAGGCGTCGGGTGGAAGTTCGACAGCAGTCGGCGGCCGAGCGGGGGTCGGAAGGACTGCAGTCGGGTGATGGTGGTTGGAAGAATCGTAGTCGACGGGCGATAGTGGTTGAAAGGACCATAATCAAACAACGGTGGTCAGAGAGACTGTAATTGACAAGCAACAATGGTTCGAAGAACCATAATCAACGTATGACAGCGGTCGGAGGTAGCCTTGTTAGTGGCTACCAAATGGAGGATCGACGATGATGGTCGGCTAGAAGTTTAACAACGGCGGCCTGGTAGCACTGATTTGATAGTGATTGTGCCAGGGTGGAGTTTCAGTATTCATCAAACCCCAGAGCTCTCCTCTTCCTCCTCTCCCCTTGTGAAGAATAAGGGGACAATTTATAGTTTTTTTTAAATGGCATGGCTAGTAAATAGGGAGTAGATCATGGGCATTTTGGGAGTGTTCCAATATACGACCGATATCAATTCCCACGATCATGGATCATTCATCAAGAATTGGAGTGTCTTAATGATGTTTGAATCTTGCGATCTTGGGCTCGTTGCATTCATATCATCGAGCCGCTCGATTTGACTATAAGCATATCATATTTGGATATCATTTGATCATTCAATTAATATTTTGAGCTTTCGAATAGGCTTTGGGCCCTCGATTTGGACCAACTTGGGTTCGGATTGGACCCATTTTTGTGTGTTGGTTCGTCTCTTCGAGACATTCAGTTTGACTTTAAGTTTACAGAATTCAGAGTTCATATGGCCACAAATTTAATTTTAGAAGTTTCCTATTCATATTTGTATTGAGATTCATGCCCGACTAAATAATTTTTTAATGACATGTCAAGATCAATACAGTGAAACTGATGCCATAGTGTCTACTTTATACCACTTCAACGGCAATAATCTTCTAGAATTGTAACCTGAAGAATCAGAGGAATGAAGTTCTGAATCACATCTATACTTCTAAATGATGGGAAGGATAAACAAAAGGCTGATCAAAATTTGTCTTGATACAAAAATTGGTGAAATTTATATTATAACAAAAGAATCAAATTTAATGATGAGTTTTCACTTAGTATTTAAACAAATTTTTTAAAACTGTGGCACGAGACAAAGTTTAATTCTCTCAAATAGTTAAACAGCAAATTATAAATCAATAGTTGAACAGAAAATTTTCACATTTCAATTAATCTCATTCACATCTCTGTTACACAAAAACAGGTTAAAAGAATGACAGCAAAGACAATGTCAGGACATTAGATTTGTTCACCTTGAAGAATACTGATCTGGCTAGGAGAACAAGACGCCAGATCTGACTTGCAACGGCTCCAATGTCCTGTCGGATCGGCTGATGGTGGCACAAATATATGGCCAATCTGTTTAACATAAAGAATTCAAATTATCATATTAAAAGTAGAACATCCAAATGATTGAAATAAATAGAATTTCCAATTCCTCACCTGATAAGTATCATAAGCAGAATTCAGAATGAAAAAAGGATTTCTGATGAAAGGAAGATTATATTGAGGGAAGAAGCACTGCAAGAGCAAATAAGCATTATCAGCCAATAGGATGTTTACTGCTTTTACCATTATCTACTTAAAGTAGTAAAAAGAGATCAACCTGACTGGGGAAGTAATGAGAAGCCAAGCACGCCTTGTTTAAGTTGTTCTCTACTCCCTACAACATTGACTTCTTGTTATTTAAATTTGTAACTTAAATGGAAGACAGAAACTGACCTGTAGCTTAACCACACTATTGAAAAAGGTTCTTATGGTGTCATTGCCAGTTATGTCGTTCCTGAAAATTTAAGAATAAAGATTAAGAAAGCCTTATTAATTTGAAATAATAACTTAATGAAGCAGTAAGAAGATTACACATCAAGGAAGAACCCTGCATCACTCATGCATTTTACGATGGTCGAATCTGGGAGCATCTGAGAGAGAGAATCCAATTGTACATGGTCAGCCTTTGGCCTATTTGCAAGTCACTTTTTACTTTTCATTTTCTTTCTCATGAGGTTGTTTCTCCTGATGTTTGCAATTTTATTACTCATGTTGACTGGGGCACGTTACTCAAAGAGATGCTTATAAAATTCCTGGACAGTTTGGAGAAGCATACATAATCATAAATTCTTTTTGTTTGTTTGTTTTTTTATTTTTTTTTGGGAATGATGGGCAAAAATTTATAGTGTGTGGCTTGGACTCATGGCTTTAGAGGAATAATTTTCTCCAATGAATTATTGAGCTATGAATCTTTTCACTCAATATAAATAATGGTTTCCATTTTTTATATGCTAGAAAATTTGAGACGGTGAAGTGTAGGTTTTACGTCTCTGCATTGCATAAAAAATCAGCACGCACAAATAAGAATTGTAAGGACAAAAATTTTTTACATGACAACTCCGAAAGGGAAAAACAACAAGGCCTAGCCCAGTTTAAATCCATTATATAATAGGTGATATAAGAATCATTCCTTCTTCACAGTTGAAGAAGATAAGATTATTTGTAAACAAATATATAATTTTTCCTAGGAAGATTATAGAAATTAAGTATCCACAGATGAATAGTTTAAATACCCCTTAGTCCTTGCACCCTCTTCTCCTTTCCTTCTCTTTTCTCATGAGAGGCTCCCAACTATCTTGTGTTCCCGGTTCCTCCCCCTTTCAAGTTCAAGTGCCCCTCCTTTAGGTGAATGAAGTGCTTCTTACCTAACTTCTAATTCTTCTCTCAAGAGAATCATTCACTATCTTGTATAGGCTCCCATAAAATAAGATATTTGATAGATGATTTGTATCCCTCCTTGAAGCTCCACCAACCCTTTTTTTAGTAAATGAATTGATCTTGCCTCCCTTCTCTTCTCCATTTTTTATCCGAAGAGAGGCCCTCTACTATCTTGTATAGGCGGTACCTCCCCATTTCAGGATCCAGTTCTATATTTTCCTAAATAGGTGTGAATATTCTTCTTTTAAGCTCTAGTGCCCCTCTTTTAGGATAATAAATTACTTTTTCCTCCCTTGCCTTCTCCAATTCATGTCCAAGGATAGGCCCTCCAATTAGGGGTGTCAATTCGGGTCAACGGGTCGGGTTCGGGTCCAACCTGAACTGACCCGAGCTTAAATGGGTTGACCCAAACCCGACTTGTTTTTGTAAACGAGACAGGCTTTTCCACCCAAACCCGACCCATCGGGTTATCGGGTTGACCCGAATTGACCCGCAAACCCGAATCCCTTGGGTAGAGTACTAACGCTAGTCCGCTACTCCGTGCATAAGTCTGCATCTGACACGAGTACGAGGAAGGCACCAAGGTGAACAAGGTTGAGCCGCATGTGGGAAGCATTCCATCCTGTGCGGAATGATAGTAGTGTGGCCGTGCAGGACAGCAGGAGTGCGGCCGTGCGGGATAACGATAGCGATAGCTCGCGGGATGCAACCGATTGACGGGATGTGATGGTGCGATCGATTAACACGAAACTAGGACAGCGGCAGGCCTAAGCTACTGATTGATGCGAGACCTAATGCGATTGACGTGAGACACAATTGTGATGAGATGCAACATCCGGGTCCATCGGGTTCAACCCGCAGGTTTCTGGGTCAACCCGAACCAGTTCAAATGGGTCACAAATCCAAACCCAGACCCACCCCATTTCACAAATGGGTTAACCCAAGCCCTGATATTTTTGGGTCGGGTCGGGGTCAAGTTTCGGGTCGTGTCAAAAATTGACACCCTACCTCCATCGCCTTGTATTGGCGATACCTCTGCCTTCACAAGCTATAATAGTATACTATCCTGGATAGGTAATATCACTCTTTCAAGCACCAGTGCCTCTCATTCAAAATAACAAAATGATTTTACCACCTTCTCTTCACTAATTCATCTCCTAAGAAAGATCCTCCAATATTGTGGGCTCCAAAATTTTGCGCCACGACTTCTCCGCGACCCCCTTCTTCTCTTTCGGGTTATCAAGGAGAGTTTCAATGAGTAGATTCTGAGAAAAAATTTCAGAGGCAGATTAGGTTTTAAATAAGAAATTATCTAAAGATTTTGCCCTCATTTTGCGAGGACTTTATGATCTGAGTTCAAATTTTCCTTTAGGTGTAATCCCCTATAGTTAATTACCCCTCCCGATAGCAAGAGAGAACTTTTGATTAGGGCTAGTCATCAAACAAATACATAGATGTACTTAGTATCTAGTGTATCGTAGTAGCAATATTTTGTATTTAAAATTTAAAATTTAAAATTTACCACCTCATACTTAAAGCAAATGATGGGGGGAATGATTATGAACCCGATTAGGATCCTATTGTTTTGTCGTCCCGGACCATCGTGGTCCTTAGTCTGAGGAGATACTCGTCCAAACATGACAAAAGGATCCGGTAGGCATGAGTTGCATCGTCTAAGAATATCTTGTAAACCTGGAGTTAATATTTTTCTAAGGGGACAAATTTGAATTCACCTTAGTAAATAGAGGGCTTTGTGCCCTATTAATTATATCCTATTGATTCATATCTCAAGGATTTGAAGCCATTAGGGAACATGCGGGCTCTGACTGACCAGAATTTAGTGGTGCCATTTAGCGATAAAACCACCTGGTTTAGAGCGTACTAGCCATAACCATTTACATGTGGTGTTAATTGGTGGAAACATCATCAGTTAGAAGACATGTTCCATTTCCTTACTAGCAATAGACTAATTAAGAATGAATCCTACTGATATTCTCGATCAGACATCTGCCCTTTATAAATAGAAGTACTTTTCGGATTTGTCCACCATGATAAATTATTGCGGAGGATGGATGGATTTTGCTTTAAGTGTTTGATGGTTAATTATAATTTTAAATATCTTAGGCTTTTGGTAATTTTGAGTTTTGTTTTTTCATGAGAATTTGGGAGGCATTTTTTTATTTGTGGTCCTCTTCAGTTGAGATTTTCTATCAACACAGTCATCGTCGTGGTTCTTATGGGCAATTCCATTTTTTCACTTAAACCTTATCGATTCTGTCTACTTGCTGATAGAAAATTGGGTTCATTATCGGTTTACGCCTTTACTAGTGAATTTTCTTTATTAAAGACCTTGAAAGCCTAATATGAATGTATGAAATAAATATCCTGGTCGACGCTATTATTGTATATTTGTTTGATAGATCGAGCTGTATTAACTCTATACATTCACATAGAAGGATTTGGCTCGAACTTAAATTCATTTTTTGACCCATGCAATATCCTCAGACGTCACGTATGTACAACACTCTCTAGGGCCCATGCGAGTATAGGCTTTTGCATGTATTTTGTAAAATGCATTTGAATAGTAATTGTGTGTATGTAGTGCAGCAGGTGTACATGGCACATTTGCTTGTTAACATACTCATATATGTATTGGTGCATTTATATGTATGCACATTTTGGCATGTGTATTTTACATCTAACGTGATGTGCTTGATATCCAATTTAGTGACTTAATGCACTAACATAATATATAGTATATTTACATAATATGCATATATGTTGCATTTTGCATTTCCAAGTTGTTTAGTCATGCTTGCATGATAGTTTGCATGTTTTGTAGCAGCTTAATGCAATAGCATATAATATGTATGTATAATGCATGTTGTATATTACAAAATGTACTTTGCATGCAACAATGTATATGTAGATGGTACATTCTTATGTTAGGTGAGGATGCCTATAACATGTTTACTCATCCTTAACTACACGCAATCATGATATGCTTGTATTATATACTTGTATATATGTACTGCATTTTATATGTATATGCGCAGTGCATTTTGCATATTATAGTGTGTATATGCATAATGCATCCCACATATTGCAAAGGAATACATGTCTGTTAATGTATCAACATGCATTTCGATGCATAAGGGGGTGCTTTTAAAATATTCAGATATGATCAGCCGTGTAAGTGACTATAGCTGATGAGCACACATGATTTCATTTTGGCATTTACAAATATTTTCTGTTCACTTGTATGAGTGTTGTTAATCCAGTGGCGTGGCATTGCTCTATAGGTTATTTGTTGCTTTATACAAGTAGATTGTCGGGCACCAACGAATCTCCTGGAGTTTCTCGCAGGCACTTGTATTGTTGTAATCATGCATTTGTCATGATCTTTGGACTTAGTTTATAAATGATATGTTGCATGTCTATGTTCGTATGGAATAACTCATCTTGGTGGTATATCTACCACTGCTGCTTAGAGGTAAGCTGATATATTCATTTACATATTGATGCTTATGAGTTGCAATCATCATCGATTTCCCTATGCATGATAATTAGCAAATTGCTATGTTTGCTTCATGTTTACCTTCACCGCACATAAGGATTAGCATGTTTGTCCTCATGTTGATTGGAGCCAACCGTATGGATGTCACTACATCCATTGTGCATCGTCTATTTAATCTTTGCTTGCTAGAAAGTATTGTCTTGAGCTGAATAGTATTGACTATGCACAAACTTCATTTACCTTTAATTCACTAAATGTATGATGTCATTATGCTCAATTCGCATGATATCCCTCTACTCGTAGGGGGCAGCTGTATTTGATTGCATGGCTGATGTGAGTATTACATGTCAACTGCTATCATATGCAAGCAATTTACAATATTATTCAGGGGCTTTGCACATATTTTTGCAATCATATTATACATTTCGTTCAATTTCATTGCTTCTTGAGTTCAATGTGCTTATCTGTGTCATGGCTAGTATCAACTGTGGGAGGACTACACTTAACCTGAACTTGATATGTCTTTGATGGATTAGTACATTCATCAAGAATTCCTTCTTTGTGGTGTTTGCAATTCACTTGATCCTACTTGTAAATTAGTAGGTTTAAGGTCACAAGTCGCTTTAAATTTTTGATTATTCATCATTCGTCCTCTTTTACATGATCAATAAAATAATATTATATGTATGGAAGTTGGACCTTCTAATATTTTAATAAGGATATGGAAATGCTTAGGAGATGAAGGGATTTATTGGCTTACTAAACTTTTTAATAATATTTTGAAGACTAAAAGAATTAAGTTAATGTGTCATACATTAAAACTATGGGAGAGAGTAATTGAGCATAGGTTATGACATGGTGCTAATGTTTCTCAAAATCAATTTTGATTCAAGCCAAGTTAGGTCTACTATGGAAGCTAAACATTTATTGAGAGGTTTGATGGAGAAGTATAAAGATAATAAGGAGAATCTACATATGATATTTATTGATTTAGAGAAAGTATATGATAATGTTCCAATAGAAGTTCTCTAGAAAGTTCTAGAAAAGAAAGGACTTAAGAATGCTTATAGTGAAGTCATTAAGGATATATATGTAGGAGCTAATACTAGTGTTCAAACGCAAGTTGGTTTGACCAAGTATTTTTCCTATTACAGTTGGATTACATCAGTGATCAACTTTAAGCTCATATCTTTTTTCTTTAGTTATGGATGTTCTTACTAGACATTTGTAAGAGGATGTACCTAGTATATGATTTTTGCTGATGTTATTCTTCTTGTTGATAAGGATAGAGAGGGAGTTAAAGTAAAACTTAAATTATGGAGGTTTACCTTAGAGTCTAAATATTTTTGTTCGAGTAGAAAAAAATCCTAACACATGGAGTGTAATTTTATTAATAATAGATATTGGAAGGGGATTGTGAATTTGGGTGATCAAGCCATTATAAAGAGCATACACTTTATATATCTAGGGTCTATTGTTCAATGTGATGGTGAAATAGATGGGAATATTATTACTAGAATTCAAGTTGGGTAGTTGATGCAAAGGAATGCATTGGGCTTATTCTGTGATATAAAAATACCCTTCAAACTTTAGAAAAAAATTATAAGATTGTGGTGATACCTATAATGCTTTATGGTACAAAATATTGGCCATTAAAAGAGAAGCATAAAATTAAGTTAAGTGTTGCATAGATGAGGATGCTCAGATGGATGAGTGACTTTATTTTTTTGATACAAAATGTTAAACAAGTATATATACATGAAAAGGCTGGAGTAGCCCCAATGGAGGATAAGATTAGAGAGAGTCGCCTAAGATGATTTGATCACATAAAATATTAGCCTTTCGATGACTAGGCTAGGAGAGTTGATGTATTAGATCTGACCTATGTTAAGAAAGGTATAGGTTGACCTAAAAATACTTGGTTAGAAAGTATTTGAAATGAATTTTTTTAAATTAGATTTAAATGATAATTTGACTCTTAATAGGTGATAATGGAGAAAAAGGATTCATGTTGTTGACCCCACATAGTGGAATAAAAGCTTGTTGTTGTTGAGTTTGTTTA
Source organism: Dendrobium catenatum (assembly GCF_001605985.2). Lineage (NCBI taxonomy): Eukaryota > Viridiplantae > Streptophyta > Magnoliopsida > Asparagales > Orchidaceae > Dendrobium > Dendrobium catenatum. The sequence goes on along the minus strand of NW_021319004.1, from coordinate 1,645,188 downwards.
TAAAAAGTAAAGGATCTCCCTATCTTAGTGTAAATATGTCATTAATCTTTTGGAATTAACTAGAATCCAAGGTTACAAATTTGCTAACACTCCCATACATAATCACAAGAACCTCTATAAGAGGAAGACCTTAAAAATGTCTCTTGCTAAGACAAGCAAATTGGGAAGCTAAGATATTTTGTAGTGACTAGATTAGACATATCTTTTGATTTTTGGTTAGTCAAAAAACATATGTAAACTCCTATACAAAACCATTGGGAAACAGTTATGCACATCCTCATATGTATCAAAAAGGTTATTGGGAAAGATTTCTTTCATACTAAATATGGTCATCTAAATGTTGAAATGTTTTTTTTGAGGTTGGTTACATATGATGGATTTATTAATGCTACAAAATCTTTCATTGCATCTATTTTTTTTTATGGAAGGAACCACAGTCTTATGGAAAAGCAAGAAGTAATTTGTTATTGTTGGCTCAAGTGTGGAAGAAGAATATAGAGTTACGCCTTAGGCATTGTTTGGAATGACTTCTTACTGTTTCTTAAAGCGATATTTTAGTACCAAAAAAAAATTTAAATAAAAATTTTTCTACTAGAAATCTATTTTAGAAAGCAATAAGAAAGTTGTCTCAAAAAAAGCCATAGTCTATGTGAATTTATAACATATGTTGTGACAATTGCATTGTCATTTACATTGCATGTAATCTCATTTTTCAAGAAATAATAAATTGTACGAAAGTATAATGTCATTTTTCTTGTCATAGTGCTTTTCAAAAAGATTGATACATATCATGTCCCTTACTCAAAACAACTTGGATTTCCTGAGTCTTATATTCAGTTATGGCTTGTTGACATATATGTTGGGGTTGTCATAGCAGGAAAGAACAAATTTGGAATTATTATTTATAAAGAATACTTGATAAAAAGAATATATTATATCCTTCTTATTTAAATTCTTTCTCTCATTATTTATTTCCTTGTCATTCTCATGTATACTTATTTATAGAACCTTATATTCTATTAATAAAAAGTGAGAGGAGCTATAAATAATTTATTTAGTCATGCTCATCGTCAAGGAAAAAGAAAGGGAGGGTGAGAGGGTAAGACCAAAGGAAGGGAGCAAAAAGAATTCCTTAAATAGAATTAGGATCCTAAGAGATACCTTTTGTGCATTAATCAATCCCTTTGGAAGAAGATCATTTATGATTGCCTCCCATATCCGTTTCCCTCTGAAGTGAAGGACAAATGCCTACGTGCTCAAAGTTATGTGGATAAGAGGTTATTGCACAAGTAAAAGGTAACAAACGAGAAATTTTAATAATACAAATATAAAACGAAAGCTTACACCATCACTGTAATTTGAATCACCAGCGAAAGAAGCACCATCACAGTAGCGAAGCTTTACTCTATTCCAATTATAGAAATCTGTTCTTTGACAAGACAGTACATTTATTGATTTCTCTTAGTATTTCATACCTACATGCATATAAGATTATGTTGTAATTGACAACTAGAAAGATTACAACTTTATTATTTTATACTTAAATTATTACCTTGTTAGTTCCATAATAATTCCATGATTAAAATAAATTGGATGGTTAGAATAATTTAAAAAACTAGAATCACTATTTATCATTCTAATAATAATGGATTATTTTAGTAAGATGGCAATGAACCAAGTGCATTTCTTTTATTGATAACATAGATACTTGATTAGTATTATTAAATAGATAACACTTCTATTAAAATAATATTGACCAAAACAAATCCTTCATCAATTCCTTAAAAATATATATATTTCTTGGATCCAAATTTTCCCATAGGTAGCACCAGAACCTTAATAATAAAAATAACAAACAAAAAATGAAAAATAAGAAGAGAAAGAAAACCTAGAGTGAGAAGCTTCGAGATTTCAATACATTATTGAAAGTATAAGACTTGAGTACAAATGACTTTTCAATGCTCCCCCCTTATCCTATTTTATATGTTTAGGCCATCCTTGTCCTTATAAGAGAATTTCTTATAAAATGCATGAAGCATGTGGCTTGAATTCACAAAGAAAACATGCATATGAATTTGTTGGTAAAGCCAATTAACACTAGGAGAAGTCATTGTCCGATTTGGACAAATGTTAACAAGTAGCTTTAAAGCTCAAGCGAGTTGTTGTTCTATGATATGAGCAGCCTTGAATGACATAGTTTAATTGGTTGGGATTACAAATGTACACTACTTGTATTATTTGTGCAATCTAAGAAAGTTTAATTGTTGCCCTTGATAGACATAGTATAATTATTGAGTATATAAGCTATGATCACAATCAAATTCTATGTTACTTAACATCTCTATAAAATATTACTTATCTACAAACATTGATTCTATATGTGTTTCTAAAAGAAACTTAATTGTTATTATGTCTCTTTGGTTTCTTTGTAAAATATCATCAAATTTCAAAACCCTTGAAGTTTTACGGAAATTTTCCATTATTCTGTATGATTCTACAACTAACACTCACACATGCATATCGAAGTGAAAATATAAGAAAATAAGAGAGAAGAAGAAAATGGGGAAAGACCATATATACCAGGGTTATTAATGGGATCATCACTGAGGATGCCTGAAAAAACCTCTAGTCTATTCATGTATCGAGTGGACCCACGTCTTGTTCTCGATCGTTGAAGGCATGACAATACATTGTTGCACCACCCACCACCCTACACCCGAACATTGCCGAGGAACAGTTATTATAATATTGAAGCTATAATTCTATTGAACAAAAGCTATAAAACCTTCAAGAATGAATCAAATTGCAAACAGGTTAAAATGTCTTTTGATAATAAATTTCTAGTAAAACAATTTTTATTACAATACATTAATTTCATTAAGAGAAATATTATTTATATGATATGTATTAGCAAATTAAATGAAATTCACCTACCACCTAAGGCCTTGCAATGGATCACACTATTCTTTACATATAACATGATAAATGAACACACGTATTAAGCTTATTTTAGCATTATTTATTTTTAAAAGACAAAAATGGTACAAGTTGATGATCAGCTTTATCTATGAGTAGAAAAGTATACTCTTTATAAGCTTATAAAAAACTCTTGCAACTTCTGTTCAATTACCAAAATTTGGAAGGATGATAGTGTAATTGGAAAGCAATTCTGAGCCCACCGAGTGAGAAGAAATAATTATGTGCGTAGACCGGATGTAGAAAGCCGACCGTAAATCGACCAACCAGAATGCGTCACATCAGCAATACCGAGCCGCGGTATCGAGCAAGCGGTGACGTGGCGCATTCTAGTTGGTCTCCGGAATGCGTTCGACGTCCGCACAAAATAATTAATCCCTGAGTGAGAGAGAGTAAATATATTTTTCTTAAATGGAATGGTTGTTCATAAGCCGTGTCAATATTGCAAATTTTTTTTAGGAGACATTTAGGTTAATTAAGACAAATTCACACATACATCGTAAAACTCGAATAAAAAACCTCTTAGTTAATAGTCAAAGCACCCAATCAACATACCAAAATGAGCTGCGTATAATGCACAAATTTGATTCACTACATTTTTAAAAGAGAAATCGTTTTAAATGTAGTTTTGTTTGGGAAGCATTGCTGCAGTTGTTTCTAAAAGCTACGATTTGATATGATTTATCAAATATTCACTGAATGAGATGGCATACTTGTAATTACAATTATAACATTTATGCATAAAAGCCTCATTTCATTATTTTTCTGGGCCAAATTGATCGGTAAAAATATTCTCACTAAAGAAGGAAAAAGAAGATTACCTCAAACTGCAAAAGCCAATTGCTAACGCCGGTCCCCTTTCCTCTGTGGAGGTGGTAGGCCGGTGGGCTCCCATCCAGACAAACTGCATCAAGAATTTATTCTAAATTCGTAAATAATTCGCTTTTTCAATTTTCACATCTTTACAATTTCACATGCAAATATTTATTTTAATATAAATTAATGATAAGGAGATCTTAAACAATTCTAAAAAAAAAATTCTATTTTCATAGCATTCGAATGGGGAGTCCGACGGCTAAACCGCCGGCGGAGCCGTCGGTCCATAAACCGCCGGTGCAAATCACCGGTATTTGCCATTTTTCCTGTAGTGTTCTCTATCGAGGGAGGAGAGAGAGAGAGAGGGGATTTAGAACTTACCGGCTGCCATAGACGAAGCACGAGGGAGAAGAGTCATATTTACAAGCAGCCTCTGTTCCGTCTTCTTCCCTTCCGGTTGTCGCCGGAGAGATTCGACGATTCTCCAATTAGCGCTGTGTTGGACTAATATCGCCGTCCATATTGCCAACAATCTCAATTTCCTCATCCCCTACAGCCGATTTATTCGCAGATTCGGTATGAAATTTACAAACAGAGAAGGAGAGGCTGAAACCGAAAGAGAGAGAGAGAGAGAGAGAGAATGTGCGTCTGTGGGGGAAGAAGGGCAGAGAAAGTGTCAATTGGGGAAGAAAAATTTCAGTTTGTTTTCGTTTCAGTAAGGATGAAACATTGCTATCTGATCCGACAACGAAAGAAAGGAATTTAATTTGATTATTTCGCTTCTATTCGAAAATCGCGACTCCGAAAAGCAAAAATTGACTTGACTAAAATTCAAAGTCCGACTACAGAGAGAGAGAGAGAGAGAGAGAGAGAGAGAGTCGCTACTGAATGGAGGGATTTTCTGCTTTATCTCCACTGGTTTTCTTATTGTATATATATATATAACCCCGCCATTAATGGTTTTCTAAATTACCTCTAAAGCACTTTTGCTGTAATTAATTAGTGCTGAAAGAATCAATTACAAACCCCGCCATCCTGCTCCTGCTTTCGTTATGGCTGGAAGTACTTTATGTTAATCCAAGGACTGATGAGGCTACAGAACAGGGCCATGCTTATGACCTTAGTGTGAAAAGCAATGTCGGTCGTATTGATAGATTTGTAGCGAAAATGATTTGAGGTGCTCTTAGCGCTGACTTTTCTCACTCCAATCATAGGAGTCCTATGGATGCAATTTTAGGAGATCCTCCTCCTTGATATCTAAAATACCAAGGGAAGATTATCTATGTGACCTGAGAATACTTTTTGAATGACTTTGTCAATGCAATCTAAAAATGAACCAACTAAAGTGCGCATTCGACATCACTTCAAGAAAGTTTCTAGGTTTTGTGGTCAGACGCTTGTTCGTAGCAAAATTAAAGCTATCCTTGAAATTCCACTACCTAAAAGTCTTATTCAATTGAGATCTTTTTAAGATTGTTTGGCATATCTTAAGATATTTATATCCAACGTATGTAGAAGATTTCAGCCTTTCACACCCTTATGCAAGAAAGATAATTATTTCCAGTGGGACGATAATTGTTAGAAAGCTTTCATGAGTATACAAATGGATATAATGAATCGTCCAATATTGGCCGGTCCTATCCCAGGGAAGCTATTAATCTTGTATACAACAGCTTTAAGTGACTCTCTTGGCCCTTTAGTAGCTCAAGCTAATGAGGAAGAAAAAAAATGCACTTTATTACCTGAGTAGATGGTTGCTTCTAATCTATATAAACTATCTTCTGGTTAAGAAATATTATTTGACCTTGATCTTTGCTTCTTAAAAGTTAAGGAACTACATGTTATCTCACAAAGTAAACTCAATATCTAGAGTAAATCTGTTGTAGTATCCGATGACTCGTCCAACATAATAAGGAATATTAGCTTGATGGTTGATTATTATATTACATTTTGATATAACATTCACTCCCTTGCATGTTATGAAAGGATAAGTCCTAACATATTTCCTAGCCGCATACCTTATTCTTGCTAATTCTCCATCAAATGATGAATTGTCTGATAAGCAAATCATGAATTTAAAATTAAATAAAAGCTCTACTTGAAAGTTTAACTTCGATAGTGTTATGTCTTATCAAGGAGATAAAGGATCATGAGATAATTCTCTAGGGAAAGATGGAATCTATATAATATTTGTCACTCCAAAGAAAGACCTTATGTATTACTCCTACTACTTATCAAACCCCTATACAAACAATGAAGCTGAGTATGAGGCTCTAATAATTTGTTTAGAGTTGACCATCCTAACAGAAATTAAAGAAATCAAAATCTTTAGAGATTCATGGCTTATCATCAAGTAAGTTCTAGGAATCTATAAACTATTAAAATAAAATATTGTTCAATATCATACATATATGATGAAACTCCTTGAGTAAATTCCAAATGTGATTTTGTATCAGATACATATGAAGAAATTCTATGGTTGACACCCTAGAAAAGCTTCTAAGGAATGAACTTGTCTAGAACAAGATTTTATTCTAGTAAAGGTATAGGGTCATAAAGTCTTATCACCCATAAACATGGAATACATAAATAGAAAATATCCAACTGAGGTGAATATTATTCTTACTGTGAATGATGAATTAGTAGACTAGAGATAGCCCTTCATCGATTATTTATGGGAAAACAAACTCCCTTATGATAAATTTATTACGTATCAGACTAAAAGAAAATCACTTCCTTATACCTTAGTTAATGAAACTATATATAGTAAATCTTTTAAACAAATGTGGTTACATTATCTTAGTAAATCTGAAGCTAAAAAAATTGTAGAAGAAGTGTATGTTGAATTGTACTAAGCTCACTAGTCTGATAAAAAATGAAGATAAAAATTAAATATATAAGGTACTATTAGCCATCAATAATAGATTACTACATGAATATTACATATAGTTTTCATCAATTTCTAGTGCATGGTGTAGTTCATCACCAACCACCAAATGTTCTGCATCCAACAATTGCATTGTGGTCATTTGAAAGCTAGGGTATGGATATAGGCAGACCTATTGATATGTTTTCCTCAAAAGGTCATATGTTTATACTAGTAACAACATATTACTTCTCAAAATGGGCAAAAATAGTTCCATTGAGAGATGTTAAAGTTCATCATGTTTTATATTTCTCAAGGATCATATTATATATTGATTTGGTATTCCTTATTGAATCATATTTAATAATGGCCCATCGTAGTGAAGCACTAGAACAAATAAATTTGCTATATGTCATAAAGCAAATTTATTTGAGATACTTAACTATCTATTACCCTCTAAAAAATGGATTAGAAGATGCCTTTAATAAAACATTGGTACAAATTCTTAAGAAAATTCTATATGATAATAAGTGTCAATGGCATGAAAATTTAAGTGAAGCTTTGTGGGCATATCGAACCACATATCAAACTCTAACTCAGTCTATTTATTTTCTTTAATCTTTGGAGCAAATGTTATTCTCCCTTTAGAAGTACAACTCCCTTCACTAACAATTATAGTAAATTACAATATAATGTAAGAGAAAAATGCTAGACTCCGGTTAGAAGAACTAAAAGGTTCAAAAGAGAAGCTTCTGCAAGCTCAGCATAACCTCAAACTGTATAAAGTAAAGATGATTCAAGCACATGACAAAATAATTCATCTGAGAACTTTCATAGTATGAGACTTGGTCTTGGTTCTACGAAGACCGATTTTGACCCATCAGAAGATAGGAAATAATTTGAACTAACATGGGAAGGTCCATTCATGGTTGAGAAAGTCTATCAAGGGGGATTCTATCAATTAGTAGATTGTAAAAGAGATCATCCCATGTTGCTTGTCAATGGGCGGTATCTCAAAAAGTACTATGATAGATGATGCACAAAATAAATTATCTATAAATAATAGAAATTCTAAAGTTTAAATATTGTCTACGTTGTTAAAGTTTCATAATAAATTAGGTCCAAGTGATAAGATATTGGGTCTAGATATTTATGTTGAAACTAAATTTCTTAAAACCATGTGCCAACTTAAACATGCCTGGTTAAGTTATGCTTGCTTAGTAATGATTTTCCTTGCAAGCATTTTCTTGCTTATTCTTGAGAATTAATACAATTTTCCTTAAGTTATATATTTTCCTTAGAGTTCTAGTTAACCTAGCAATACGTTCTCTGGTATTTTCTTTGTCCGATTAAAACTTTGACAACTTATAAAATGCCTACTCATTCTTAAGAATTGATATAGTCTCCCATTGCTTATATCTTTTCCTTAGAATTGTGGTTGATTAAGTAATACTTTGCCTAGTATTTGATTGGTCTAACCATCTATTGCTTGATTTAATCTGCTTATATGGTATTATTTCACTTGTAAGCTCTTTGCCTAAATTAAATCTGCATGTTCAAAATCATTTCCCTTTCAAGCACTTTGCCTGATTAAATATATTTATTTGGGAACAATTCCCTTTTTAGATGTTGCATGCTAAAATCTTCTTATTTGGGATCATTTCCCTTTCAATCACTTTGCTTAATTAAATCTACATAATTAAGATCTTTTCCCTTTCAAGCTTTTTGCCTTCTTAAATTTTGCTTGTTTAGGATCTATTTCCTTTGAAACATCTACCTGCTTAAACATGTTTGTTTGACGTAATTTCTTCATTAAACATTTGCTTGGATAAATTTGATTGTTCATAAACATCCTCCCTTTCAATCATTGCTTGCCTAAATTTGGGCATGCCCAATCTTATGGATTTTTTCATTATTTTGATCAACGCCAACGCGTGAGATTTAGTTTTCAAGTTCATCAAACCAATTGGGGGTCGATTTAATGATCTCCTTTTTAGTTGAGGCCTTTGAAATCACAAACCCTAAAGTTTGATTCTTGGGTCTATATGGCCTGAGCATTATTCTTTATTTGAGGAGGAGGTCTCTGTTTATCCATTTTTTTGTATTTGTTTTAGAGCTTCTCTACTTTTGTTTCTTACTGGGTTGACGCCATTGTGGTTTGCATGGGCTATATTCTGCGAACTCAGTAGTTGCCCGATCCAGCCTTGTTGTTTGAATTATTGTCATTATTCTTTGTTGAATGTTGGCCCTTATTTTATTTGGAGGGATTTCCTTACTACTATGGAGCTCGTCTTCATTGAATTAAATCTCTCTGCTTATTTTATTATTCAGTTTAGCAGTTGTTATCCTAGGGGTATTATTAGTTCTACTTTAAATGGGATTAAGGTTATTTCCATTATAAGCTAGGTTTATTATTTGATTGTGTGTGATGCTGTTGAGTTTTAGTTGTTATGCAAATCTGGAGGTACGAAGATTGATGATATTGGTTTTTGTACCAATTTAGGCATTCCTTTGCTCAATTATTGGATTATGGATGGGAAATTCCTGAATAATTGTTGTTGGTTTCTCATATTTTTCAATAGTGGTATTTGACTATTTTTATGGATTGTTGTTGTTACAAGTGGAATTTGGATCAATTTAGACAATTGGTTATTAATTTTAATGGTCATTTTGCTACTATATTTTCCAAGCTGTTTGGTTTTTCTATGCTTTTTTGTACATTTTTTTTGTTGTAATCCTTATCTTATGTAGGTGCTTTGGATTATGTTGTTTGCTGTGAAGTTTATCATTCTTGGCAGGAAGATGATGTTGAATGTTTTATCTAAGACATTTTTTTAGGTGCTGGCTCCTGGCCACCCTATAATATTATTAAGGAATTTTTTAAATTTTAGTAGAGCAGAACTTTGTCTTGTAGGTTTTCATTTGAATTTTTTTGTAGCTCTTTGGAGCATCAGTGAGCTGAAGGTACCCTATAGACCTTGTAATTCTTTTTTTTTATTAACGCATAGGCCCATCCATGAATTTTTAATATATATAGTGTTACATGCCTTAAATCAAGCAGTAGAAACCCCACCATAGGTCTCGTACCTTGGCTTATCAACATCCACTCAAACTTGTCCAATCATATATCCAAATCCGTATGATCAATATTGATCAACCTAAGATTATACTTAAGCTAGTCTGGGTATCCTAAGACTTTACATCCAATCCTAGTTGACCCATTTTGACCATATGACGATGATGTCATATACTCTTTCATTCCTGAGACACCTTTCCATGAGTTAATGACTACTCCAAGTGACCTAGACCTATCCATTGAACAACAAGCTCTTTAAAATATATTTGAACTTCCCTAAACCATTTTGAACCATAAAGTATGTGTTTATTGACCCAAGAATCAAACTAAAACCTTGATCCACATCCTTCCTGCATAGTACACTACATCATACATAACATTAGTCTATTAACTTCAAACCTTGCCTAAATCCTCACTTTAGGAGCTTCATACATTGAATTCATCAAAACTAGCTCCCCAAGCTAGGGGTTGACCTAATTAAGCTACTTGAGTTATATCAACGAGCTTAATAAGTCAAACCTTTGCATTTGCCTCCTAAGTCCACACCACTCCATTGAACCCCATTAAATAAAACTTATGTAATCTCCTAAAGTTTCACATTGATTTAGCTCATATTCTTGGTTCAAAGGTTGACATGGTCAACTCAACCTGAGCTTGTTAAACTAGCCTAGTTTGGGTTTAACCTTTGTATTTAACCAAGTAGTGAGCCCCCATTGCTTAAGCTCAACCCAATGGAAATCTTAAATTTGTTAGACCTTTTCCTAAGCCATTCATCTTGAGTTGACTTAGTCAACCCACCTAAAATTTTCAAACCAAGTTAACCTTGATCTCATGCATTCAAACACCAAACCCATTGAATAACCCCTTAAACTTGCCTTAACTAAGCTTGAGAGGTTCGCTTAACTAGCTTTCACCATTTAAATAAATTGAATGGTCAAGGAATATCCATTTGACCAAACCTCCCTAAGAATTTAAATTCCTTGCGCACTAGCTAGTTTGGATTATTAGAATAGGTTTCTAGAAAACTTCCAAGCCTTTTTAAACCTAGCCCAAGGGTTAATTCTTCCTGGGTTTGACCGATTGGTTCCCATAATGTAAAATGACCCCAAATCATTTTTAGCCTTGGCGACCACTCCTTATCCCAGACTCTACTCCTTGATAGTCTAGGAAACTTTTATAACATCTAATTAACCTCGTTGACCTATCACATCCCTTAGTTTTAATCCCTAGCCCATTGAATACACTAAACTAAGAAAAACACTAAAACCAACTTCATTCTAACCCTATTCGCTCTCTAGTGAGTTATTAATTTTATTTCACAATCCTTATGTCTCCTCTACATTCCCCACTCAAAATCCTGACATTTCATGCTGCTAGTGAGGAATTCCAAGAAGCTATGCTAGCTATTTGTTCAATTCGAAGTAGTATTTAACTGCTAGAAATCATGTTCATGTGTAAAAGTCTCTAACCATTGCCATTCCACCCATCTAATGAATCTCCACAACTTCGAAAGTGCTTGTCACATTAATGCCTTCATAGGCAAAGGAATTAAAGTATTTAATAAATACATTTTAATGTCTAGAGCTTCAAATATTCTTAACAAATCATTCACATAACCAGATATTGTAATATAGGGATCTATGGATTCAATAAATGAAACTCTATAAAATAAAAATAAAGTACAATATATTAGTTGAATGATTATTAATTAATTTAACTTTAAACGCCTACTATTTTTCATTTGTTCTACCTTATACACGCATCTAATTTGCTTGAAATTTGGAGGAGGAAACTATGGGACATTGGCTCTATCCTATAATTTTTTAACCATAATTTAAGTCTCCACTAGCTTGATTTGATTTTTCTAATATATTAGTTAGTATTTGACTTAGGTATTTGAAAAATTATTGTGGGAAATCCATAAAGCATGGTACTTTTATTTTTTATGTGGATTGTGTACAAATATACAAGGGTTAGACTCACTTGATTTTAAATCCCATTCAACAGTAGAGACACCTAGGTAATTTAATTTAGGTATATGTATTATAAAATTGAAAAAGTCTAAAAAATTCAATTCAAACTCAATAGGGTTGAAATTCAAACCTAACACACTTAGTGACATTCCAAACCCTTGGAATTAATTCAGTGTTATTTTTGACTCTTTAAGTTGCAAAATTCACAAACACTAATTTCAACCTCAAATTTGGGCAGGGTTATGTGTAGCAAGTTGTCATGGAAGAATTTCCCCCCTTTTGTGCTTCTTGAAGTGTATTGGGCATGTGGTGGGAGATTTTCATCTTCACCCCTCTTCTGCACCGCCTAATGTTACTCCTGTTGCTTTTAAATCAAATTTGAATCCTTCTGCTCCCCTTTCTTTGTCCCTTGCTGTGACTAATCTCAATAGGGTGGAGAATGCTGATGATGCCTTTGATAGAACTTTGGAGTTGAGTCCTATTAATGTTGTAGTTGGGAGTGTTGTTGATTATTTGGGAGGGATAATGATGTTCCAATGAATTCTGCTTTACCTCATGATGTTTTTATTTTGGTTGAGAAGGAACCTGCTCCTTCGGTTCCACCTAAGAATGTTATTTGTATTGGTGATGTTGGATATTTGATCGAAAATAATTGTGTTATTAACCTTATAGCTAGTCATTCGTGTGCGGATATTGTAGAAATTTTGGGTGATTTATCTGTTGATGTTATTTTCAGGGATGGTGTTCCTTCTACATTTCCAGGTTCGCCAATTCATGTGTTAGTTATTTGTGATGGTTCTTCTCTGTTTGGGTCTATGGTATGGAATTTTGCTAGTCCGGCTGTTCATTTGGCTTTAGATTTACTTATTAACATTGAGTCAGATTTGTCTCCTATTGTATATGTCTCGGAGGGAAATGCAAAGGTTGTTGATATTCCTATTTCAGTTATGTGTAATGCAGATTTCAAAGTCCATGTGGCCCGGTCTTTGAATAACTTTGTTTTGGTTCAATCTAATTGGATGTATATGGATGAGTCCCTATCCACGCCTTGTGTGGGGGAGGGTGATGATTTTGATGACCATGTAAATGATGATATGTATAATTTCATGATGGGGTGCGTTGTTGATCAAGTAGTACTCAATGGCAGTGGCAAAAAGCATACAAGTAAATCTAAGAAGAATTAGTCTTTGGATTTCACTCTTGCTTTTGATGCCATGGGCTTTGCTGGCGATTTGGACGATGATGAGGTGGCTCTATGGTTTTCACCTTGCTAGCTGGGCTTGTTGGAAACCTTGGTGGTATGCCCTTTTTGCTTAGTGGTTGCTTGTGTGGGTTTTAGGCTGAGGATGGTTTTAAGTGGTTGTCACCAATGGATGGTCCGTGTCTGGCTGCGAGGTGGTTGATGGGGCTTCCATTCATGAGTCCGCTTTTCTCTCCTTTTCCTACAGCTTTGTTGGTCTATCTTATTGAGTCTACTTTCATTTCCTGTTATCTGATGTATTTTCGCCTCAGCTATTTGTGGGTTCGTGTTGTAATTCCATTATCCTTATTGGAATGAATTTTTGGTTGGAAAAAAATTAAAAAAATAAAATAAAACTTATAAAATTTATAATAAAATAAATAAAAATGATAAAAAATATTAAATAAATTACATTGAACCACAAATTGAATGTAAAATCAAATAAAAATAAAATCCATATAAAATTTCACTTTAAATAACCTTAATCATAACTTAGGGTTTAATCAAATTTTAAATATTTTAAATCAGATAAATTAATCTTTGGCAACAAAACAACACTTATAAGTGGAAAGGAGTGTGGAAAGCAAAGGTGTAAGGAGGGATTCACTTTGGGAAGAGTCCATCTGCATGATCTATTTGAGATTTAGCAATTAGGGTGATATTTTCTTTTTCTGTCATTTCATGAGTAAGAAATTAAAAGTGTTTTGTTCAAGTTTAGTTTTTTTGCTTTCTAAACCCCTAGTTTAGGATTGATGATGTGAATACTTCTGTATATCCTATTGTAAACTCTTGTATGTAACTGTGAATAATAATTTTCAATTGCTCTCGTGCTTCATTTAATTTGTGCAATGGTCATGTATGAATTTAAAATATAGTGTGATACATTGCCTCGATGGAGAAATATTGGAACAATTAAAACAATTGGGATGTATAATTTCATGCATAGATATAAGATATTTAGTATTATATAATCAATCGAGATAAAATCAATATAGAGAGATCATAAACATTTATTTACATGAGATCTAAGAGTGCAAATATTTTGATTCACAACTAGTTTAGATGAGTTGGCATATGAGAAAACACCTTTAATTCTTGTTATCCTCAGTAATTTCTATATTTCTCAATAGGATCACAACTAGCCCTTTATTTTAATTTATAGGATAGATTTAGTAGCTTGAGTAGACAATACTAGTCAGTTGTGCAACAGTATTTTCTCGTGGGATCGATACTCTCTTATATACATTATTACTTGATCGTCACATACACTTGATTATTATTTATTTACACGTTCCCATCAATAGGCTAGAACTAGAATAAATTGAATAAAATAGTACATTATGTGATCAACAAAACAAACACAAACACAAGGGCAATGCTGATGAACTACACAAGGACAATTGTCACCCATGAAGCATACAATCACAACATCCATAAAAAACTCATCATTGACCCGCAATGACTTCTAACCATTGAACTCACCCTCACTCCTAAAGACTCGTCCAAGGCACTCATCTTTGAAGACTCGTTTAAGGTACTTGCCTATGAAAAGTTGTCCATGCCAAATCGTAGTTGCAGCCTGCTTTGGGAAGAAGAAGGAACTTACGAACCTGTCTACATTTTTTTTTTCTCTTCTCTTAACAAAGATGAGAATGTAGTTAATGTGATAGAGCTTTTTCTTTTAAAAAGCTGCCATCTAGTACATAACTTTAAATGCTATTATTAAATTTATAAAATTTACCCCACGGGGCATAGGTCGGTTGGTGGGCGTGCTTGGTTGGAAACCCCCATCCCAAGTTCGAATCCCCTCTCATACGGCACGGCTCCTTAAGTGGAGAGAAAAGAATTGTGGGACCTGCACCTGTGCGGTTGGTTGCTGGTAGACTCGCCGATGGATTAGTGGACATCGCCAAGTGCGTCACAAGCTAACGTGGCAGCGGGTTGATACCCCATTTCCCAATAAATAAATAAAATTTAAAAACATTTTTAAATATGTTTTGCACATGAAAACAATTTATTTTTTAATATTTAATTTATTTAAATAGCCTAACGAGCTAACGAGTTGAGTTTAATCAAACTTGAACTCGAGCTATCGAGCCTGAGTACAAATGCTCGAGCTCGTTTCCTGGGCTCGACTAGAGGTCGAGCTATAAACATTAGTGATGAGTCCAGCCTGAGCTTGTTGTGACTTGAGCTTGACATGACTCTTTTACACCTCTAACTACATATAGTTTTACTTGTGAAATGTGTGCTAAACGGGTGGCCTTTATTGGGGATATTTGTTGCGGTAGAGCAGATCTACTAAGGCAAGCAACTTTGGTTTGATCTTTCAAGGTGAGTCTACATGCTGTGATTTCCATAGGGTGTTTGGCCACTTATACAAAAGTTGGTGCTGATGTCTGCTTTGCAAGGAAATTCTTCCTTCAAGCAAATGCTGCTTGGACTCTATGCTTCCTCTTGCCAAGCTTTTAGACAGGATCATGTTCAAGCACCTGTGAGTTGCCTACACAAAAAATTATGAATATACATAAACGATCATATATAAAATTAATCACAAAATTCAAGGTTAAGTAGTCTAGTTTGTCAAAAAAAAAAAAATCTTACTTATATCCATTTCTAGATCACTCCACCAAAATTCAAACTTAAATAATGTAATAATTACCTCTTAAGGCAAACTCACAACGCATACACAAAGACTCGAACCCTAGACCTCTTGGTTGGAAGTCTAAGCTCTCAACCAACAGGCCAAGATGAGCTGTGTAGTCTCTTTACAAAGATGACAATGTAGTTAATGTGATAGTGCTTTTTCTTTTAAAAAGCTGCCATCTAGTACATAACTTTAAATGTTATTATTAAATTTATAAATTTTAAAAACATTTTTAAATATGTTTTGCACATGAAAACAAATTATTTTTTAATTTTAAATTTATTTAAACAGTCTAACGAACTGACGAGTTGAGTTTAATCAAACTTGAACTCGAGCTATCGAGCCTGGGTACAAATGCTCGAGCTGAGCTCGAGCTCATTTCCTGGGCTCCACTAGAGCTCGAGCTATTAACATTAGTGATGAGTCGAGCCTGAGCTTGTCGTGATGTGTGCTAAACGGGTGGCCTTTATTGGGGATATTTGTTGCGTTAGAGCAGATCTACTAAGGCAAGTAACCCTTACGGTGAAGGCCTATCTAGACAAGTCCTTTGGAGAAGCCCATTCTGTATTATTGCAACTTTGGTTTGATCTTTCAAGGTGAGTCTACATGCTGTGATTTCCATAGGGTGTTTGGCCACTTATACAAAAGTTGGTGCTGATGTCTGCTTTGCAAGGAAATTCTTCCTTCAAGCAAATGCTGCCTGGACTCTATGCTTCCTCTTGCCAAGTTTTTAATTCTTTAATTTCATTAACAAATAATATATAACACATAATCATTAATATAAAGCTAACTTTAAGTTTTCATTTGAGATATTTGTTTATCTTGCTCATGTCGTCAAATTACTTCAATTACATCGAAACCATCATAACTAAAAGAAATTATTTTGTGCAGTCACCGAATAGTCCACAGGCGAATCAGGATGCACCACATTACCAAGTACACAGTAGTAAATAACACAAGTAAACATCAAAAAAATAATGTGGTGCACCCTGATTCACCTTTGAATGTCGTTCGGTGACCGCATAAAATAATTTCTCCATAACTAGGTGTGAATGAAAAGAACCTTTTTCATTCCTAATTGTTACAATAAATCTAGGAAACACTTAAAAAAACTGAATCCTTTCAATTCAATCAATTCAAAAGGAAGGGAAATTACTTGAATAGGGAGGCATGGCTTCGATTCCCGTCTCCTTCCAAGTCAGTAGCTAGTTGAGCACCATTGCAAAACTAAATTTCTTTTGATGTCTCCCTGCAAAGCAATTTATCTATAGCCTGGGATCCGTTGTGTAATGGGATCTCTTTAGTTGATCTCCATCCTTCAGTTAGTTTTGACTTACCTCTTGTAAATGGCTTCATTGTCAACTTGCATTGGGAGCTTCCCACCTCATGACCGGAGTCCTTCGTTATGTTATTTTCGGTATCCCTATTGCCGAGCAACCGACTATGTCTTAGGATGGCTCAGGCAATCCGACCTTCAAGAATTTCATGGCTTAGTTTTTTTTGCAATATGGAAGAGGTTAGCTGGCATAAGTTTCAACTTGCCGTTGTTCAATATGGAAGGCCAACCTTCTGCAAGTCTATGGCTTTGTTAACAACTTGCCGTTGTTCAATTGCGGGGATAAGAATTTCTATTATTTTGTTGTGATATAAGTTAAATGTTGAAAAATTGTTTGGCGGCAACGTAATCCAGGATTTAAGAAGATTGGTTCATTTATTAATTAAATTTAATGTATTTTGAATTTGATTTGTGTGTTAAGTATGAATTAATCATTAACTTGAATTTTAATTCTCTTTAATAAGTTATGATGAAAAATAATACAATTAAGAGCTACTTTAATTATTATAAATTAGTTAGTTAGGTGTTAATTATCAAGTTGCTAATTATATTACTAATTATCTAATTATATTTATATGCCCAAATTAGTTTGTTAATTATTTATTGAAATTAGAATTTATTTAATTAATATTCATATTAATGATTAATTAATTATTTAAGTATTATTTAATTAGTTTTAGTTATTAATTATCTCATTTGTTTACTTAAAAATTCAACTACTAATTAATTAAATAATTAATTACTATTTACAATATTAAGTATATAATTAACAAATTTTATTTGAAATTATATTAATTAAACTAATTTAGATTAATTTTTAATTTAGAAGGTTGTCTAGGGTTTGCTATTCATCTTCTTCCCATGCTTCGTTTCCGTCACTTTTCCTCACTGTCATTTCCTCGTGGCTGCTTTGGCTTCACATGAAATTATTTTTGATAGAGTTGCTAAAGCAATTTCTTCGTCTCGTTCGAAGGTGTCGGCTCGAAAGTTACGACAGGAGCTCGCTAGCGTCATAGGTAATCATCTTTGCCTACTCCTTCAAGACGGGAGCTTGCTTGCTCGCCACAAAAGAACTTTGTGAATCCGTAAATCCTATTAAATCCGCCTAACAACGAAATCTAATAAATCCCAAATTTACACCGTAAATCCCGTCAAACACTTGGTTTTCTTAACTCTCATGAGCACGTTAACGAGTCAAATTCAAGCTAACTTGCGAGTCAACTTTGCTCACTTACACCCCTAATTATAGATTATAAACATATGTATATAAATATTGTTATAAAAAATTTGAAGGTTTTAATAAATATTGTTATTATGTATCATTTAATAAATTACATAATAATGCATTCGAAATTTAAATTATGCTTATTTTAATTATATAATGAATCTAGAAAAAGACGATAAGGAAAAAGCACACCAAAATTTTGATAGTGGTATGGTCAAACCATGACCTACGTCCACTCCCAGGAGTCCTCCGCTCTGGGTATTTCACTACAAGCAATAGCTCTCCTTTTGTCCCCCTTAGTAAGGCGGAGAAGCCCTTACAATACTCCCTTTCACCAACCCGGCGTAGCGGAGTGCCAAACTCTGTTTTCACCCTCCTGGCGACGGCAGAGAACCTTCTCCTTTTTCTCCCTCATGGAGAAGGCAGAGTACCTAGAGGTCACGGATGTAGAAGAGCCTTTCCCTTGGAGATCCTCCCACAAATTCTTCTAGGGCCACAGGAGGAACAAGATGCAATAAGTTCGGAGCAACCGTGTGATCTCCCTCACACCTCTTCTCCCTCACAACACTCACCTTCTCCTCCCTCTCTCAAACCCTAAAGAACTTCTCAAGAGCTCTCTCCCTCAGAATCCCTCTCTAACCACGTTCTCCTCTCTCTGATTCACACATTCAAAACATTACAATTTTGATACCTAAAAAACGGGCTCCAAAATCCCTGAAATTTCAAAGTAGTCGTTACTATCGTACAGTACGGTTTCTAATCGTACAGTTCGATATGTATATATAAACAGACTTCGTCCTGGTACGAAGTGGTCCGAACAGTTTAACAACATTCATATAGTACGATTTTAAATCGTACGGCATGATCCACAACGATACTATTCGTACAGGACGATGGCCGGGACGATCAAATGTCGTCTCTGTTCATCGTATGGTACGATTGACATCGTACAGTACGATGAGACAAAAATCAAGAGATCGTCCAGGACGATCCCTGGGACAATTATAATTCGTCTCTGTTCATCATATTGTACGAATTGGTTCGTACAGTACTATGTTCAAATTATAATTAAGCCTAAATTTCTTGCACTAATCACAGGTTAAATTAAGTAAGTATTTAAAATAAATCATACAGTACAAACTTGTTCGTACAGTACGAACGGTGTAAAATAACTTACTTAAGTTAAAACGACAGCTAGGGTTTTGGATTTGAACATATCGTACAGCACGGTTTACATTCGTATAGTATGATCTATTCACAGAATCATCCTACAAAGCTCTAATCGTACGGTACGAAATAACATCGTACAGTACGATCTACAGAGAAAGAAAAACTTTAAATTTTTCATTTAAAAACACTCCCCCTGTGTGTGTGCATGGTTGCTCAGACTTTTATGCATTTTGTGGCCAGACTCAAGAAAGTAAAAAAAAAATAAATACCAAAATACATTGTCAGATTCATACTCCTAATCTAACCATTCTTAAGTCTTCCTGTTGTCTTGAGTAGCTTGTGATCTTCCTGAAGTGTTAGTACTCACGGACAATAGCAAATAAAATAAAATTTAATGAATAGATAATTCAAACGACATTATTTGTCATCATCAAAATTTCAAACTCGGGGTCATGGGTTGCAAGATCAACCTCAAAATCCAATTCAGATCCAAGTTTTGAAGCCACATCTTAGGGTTAAGGACATAGGTCCTGAAACCTTTTATATATAATTTTTTGGTCACCTTGAAACCAAGTCAATAGACATCTGATATAAAGTCTATCAATTTTATATTGATTTGACATGCATCTTTTGCAATCCCACCAAATTTGAGCTTATTATGAGGTCACTACCCATAAAAACTGAATATATTTTCAAAGCCTACAAAAACCTTCAAATATTTATAGTCTACGCCATTAGACTCTCCACCTTATAAAATTTGAACTTGGGATCTTCCCCAAAGCCTTTCATCATATCCATGGAATTCCATATGACATATTGATTGATAACCTACACATTGCTGAACCCAACTTCACCTAGAGTTGACTAGTGGTCAAAATGACCAAAATGCCCTTTAAAGGAATTTTTTGGTCTTTTCCCTAAAATTCAACTTAGTTCAACCTTATTAACCTTCAAAACTTATCCCAATGGATCATAAAAATCATTAGGAACACATTGGACCCAAACCCCCACTTTGGTTTGACATGGTTGACCAAGTCAATCATGATTGACCAAAGTAACCCTTAAAGATTTAAACACCCATTTCCAATCAAATGGCCTCCCCTTGGGATGAAACCTCTTCCATTGAGTTCATATCATCAATTTGAACTCAAGGGACCCACCCCTTGCTCCCAAGTCAACATAGTTGACCAAGTCAATCAAGTTTGACCAAACCTCTCACACACTTCTACCCCTTCAAACCTTTTGACCAAAACTTCTCCAAACCCCTTCAAATTCATAAGGTGACCTATTGGGTCATGAAAAAACTCCTCTTGAAGACCTAAGCCTTGGGCCTGTTGAAACTTGTTAATTATGAATTAGGTTGTTAGGCCTAAGCTTATGTCCCAAAAGGCTAACCAAGAGGGGGTGAATTAGTAATTTAAAAATTCTTCCTCTTTAAACCGATTAAATTTTTAGTGAAATTTAAAAAAAAAACTTCAACCATAGATCAACACAAAAGCAGTAAAGTAAAAAGCAGCAGAAAATAAAAAGATGCAAGATTTATAGTAGTTCGGTCAAACACGACCTACATCCACTCCCTGAAGTCTCTCACTTCAAGTATTGCACTATTAACACAAGTGTCTCTCCTTTTGCCCCCACAGTAAGGCAGAGAAGCCCATGCAAAAACTCTCTTCCACTACTACCCGGTGCAGCAGAGAACCATTGTCCTTTTACACCCTCCAAGTGTCTGTAGAAAACCATCAGCTATTCACACTCTCCAAGTGTAGGCAAAGAACCTTCGTTATTTCACACTCTTCAAGTGTAGGTAGACAACCCTTTGTCCTTTTAGACTCTCCAAATATAGGCAGAGAACCTTCGGCTGTTCACACTCCTTGAGTGTCGGCAGAGAATCGAATCTTCTTGAAAGATCTTCTCACGAGAAATTTAGAAGGATGAGAGAAAAGTGAAGTAATCACAATTCACAAACAGAGATCCTTACCTTTGAGTAACCAAGTGAACCCTTCACTCTCCATTTGTAAGAACTCTCCTTCAAACACTCTCTCTCACTCTCTCCTTCAATCTCCCTTTAGTATGCAAGAAGACCAAAAAGAAAAAAGATTGCATGATAGTCTTAAGTGGGCCTTTTATAAGAAAGACACAAAAAACCACCCAAAAATTGCAATTCTTAATTTCTGACCGACCATGATCGTCCCGTACGATCCAATTTCGTACGTACAAATAGTGTAAAAACTATTGCGTGCGAACAATATATGAATCAGTACAAACTACCTTCATACCTGATAATCGTCCCGTATTAACTAAGTTCGTCTGGTATGAATAGTTATTCCTAAGATTCTTTGGTACGAAAATGTAGGATGAATTTTAAGTCTCCGAAACAGAGAAGATCGTCCTGGGATGAACCATAAATATCGTCTAGATGAATAATTCATTTTGTCCGATCCAGAGCCCATCATTCTGGGATGAACAAAAATTATCGTCTCGATGAACCCATCATGAGAGCACCATCTTGAGACACACGATAAATATCATTCGAACAAACGCATCCAGAGCCCATCGTCCTGAGACGAACTAAAACATCATATGGATGAATAGTTCATTTTGGCGAATACAGAGGTTTACGTCCTAGGATGAACCATAATATTCGTCCGGACGAACGCATCCAGAGAGCATCATCCTGGAACGAATGATAATTATCTTTTGAACGAACGTGTCCAGAGCCCATCGTCATGGGACGAACGAAAAACATCATCAGGATGAATAGTACTTTGTAAAAATTTTGTCCCTCTCTATTCATTCCTTTGCTCATTCAGGAGTTTTAACTGACCAGATCATCCCGTATGAACATGGTTCGTACTGTACGATCAATTTTTAAAATATTATGAATTTTAACTCTCTCCCGGTGTGTGTGTGTGTGTGTGTGTGTGTGTGTGTTAAATTATTCAATTACAATCACACACTCTCTCAGATTCAAATAAAGAGAAAAATATAAAGTTCAATATTACAAAAATTTTAAGCATATCTTGATTTGAAGTCTTTAACAATATGGAGTATGATTTTCATAAAAAATTAGTACACAAAAGAGCAAAAATAATTCTTCCAAAATGTGTTAGGAGAAGATAATAATCAAAACAATAATATTTGGAATCATCAAAACATACAAGTTGCAAGAATGTAAAACATGCAAAGCTAAGTAGCAACTCTCTCAACAAACTCCCCCTTTTTTATGATGACAAAATAATTATTATTTGTATAAATTTGAAGGTCCTAAGTTTCTCCTAAACTCCCCCTGAATGAATAATCATGTGAGAATAAGGGGCATGAGTGTTGAACTAATCAAATTTTTAATTTTTTCACACATACAAAAATAATCACACTAAAATGTCAAAACAAACTCTAAAAAATATTACGAATAAAAATAAAAAAATAACAATACACTAAAAATACAAACAAACAATGAACAACACACATAAAAGTCAAAAAATATTTCTCCCCCTTTTAACAACAGTAAAAAGATAAGAAGAAACAATAAAATATAGAAATGTAAGGAGTCATATGAAAACCCTTTGATAATTGATCCATGAAGAGATTTGAGTTATAATTGAAATAAAAAAGATAAATTTCATTAGAGAAATTGAAAGATTCATATGATTTAAGTATAGATATAACATAGATAAGAAAAAAAATATCTAAATCATGAATCAGTTTAGACAATAAGATAAACAAAATTATTGCAAAGTTGATGAGTGTAAAATTTGAATATTTTAAATTTCAATACAAAATAAAATTAGACAGAAGATTAATTTGAATTTAAAGATTAAAAGATTGAGGAAAGAACATATACTTGTGTCACTTTGTGCATCTTTTCAATATTTGTGGCACAACTTGTGCATCTTTTTATTTGTGGGCTAATTTTGTGCATCTTTTTCAAATTGCAAACCATTGCGTATTCTTTTGATTTTTGTCAATTTGTACATTTTCAAATGTTTACTTTGATCTTTCCAAAATTGATAATCTAAAATCTCAAATTTCTCTAAGTACAATGATATTTATATTAAAAAGAGAAATAAAAAATAAGAAAATATCAAAATTGTAATAATAATATTAAAATTATGTTAGTCTAACAAGAGACTTGAGATTGATACCCTTAACTAGATCAAGTTATAGTACAACTTAAATTTTTGAAAAAAAATAGATTTTCTTATGAATTCAATTTTGTATTGCATTTCAAAATATAGCACTTGTAAGATTAATATTTTAAGGATATTCATATAGGCTAACACACATTTTTGAAAGAGATTTAAAAAAAAAGGACAAGGTAATTTTTATTGATATCATAGTGAATGATATTACATTGAGCATGAATGATATCAATACACAGATTTTAATAAAACATAAAACATACACATCACTTCACATAAAACATAAAAACTTAAAAGCTAACAACACATCACATCGTATCTGATAGAGAGAAACATAATAGAAGTATACTCGCCACTCAGAATGTCCCTGATCTAGAGGAGGTGACTGGTTGAAGAAGTTAAAATAGCTACTCATCATAGTCATATTCAAGATCACAGCATCTAGTTGGCCTCGCATCCAACCCATGTCCTACTGGTGTTGTGCATCCTGTTGCTGTAGATGAGTCTCAATTTGATCAAAGCGGTGATCAAAATGAGTCTCAAGACGATTAAACCTGTGAACCATATCTTAAAAGTTTGGTTCACAAGCAGGCGCAGGTGCAGGTGCTCTCTCCTCCCTCTCAGTGTCAGCACCTTCATCATATTTTGCAAAGATAGCTCGGAATGAACCATTATTGTAGAATAAAGGCTCTTCAAGGCGAGACACATCAGGATGAACTAATTCATACTTCTTATCAAGAATATAAGCCACAAGATGTCCTAGAGCAATGTTCTTCTTTCTCTTATGGGATGCATGGCCAATTTCAGAAAGCCCATAAAGATAGTCAAGAATGAGTTGGGCTTCATCAATGGGTTGACCAATAAGAATCAGATAAGTGACAGTGGAAAGAAGAAGAGTGATATTAATTCTATCACCAGCTTTTGGAATGATGGAAGTTCTAAGCATATGCTGGATGATTCTAGCATCTTGATGTAAAGTGTTTACTTTGGGTAAATGGCATTATTGTTTAATCCCTCTAAGCACTCTATTAATCTCAGTCCAATCAAAAGTAGTGAAATAAATCAAAGTGTGGGCTCGTATTCTTTCAGTCCTTAGGTTTAAGAAAGCTCTCAGATCCTGCTTGGTTATTTCTACATTCTTTCTAGAACATAGGATCTAATCCTATCTTGATCAGAGTTAAAGGTCATGTTCACTAGGAAATAATGAAATGTAGAAATATTCAAAGAGTAAATCAGTGTAAGGATAAACTCAAATTGAGTGGATGCAAAGAGTGGTAGTATCTGATAGACTGTATTCTCTTCAATCAAAATTCGGGAAGGGATCAATTTAGCATATACAAACCTAGGGAATTGTTTTTCATTTTCCTTGGAAAGAAATTTGTCATTGGCATTCCTAGGCCCTCTGGTGAGTTCCTTAGTTTGCCTAATCCTCTTGCTTGAACTTGCCATTAGAAAAGATCAAAAAGGAATAGAAGGTTGAAAAGGCATTTGAGGTGAATGAAGTTTAAAATCTAAACATTTCCAATTTAAAGAAAAAATGAGCTTTTGTACGAAAAAAATTTGGGTTCATCCCGTACAAAACTTTGTTCGTACATACGAATTAAAATTTCATATGTACGAATACATGCGTTAGAAATAAAATGACTTTTTGTAGTCATACGAGTTATGAGGCATCCTTTCATATAGACTTTTTGATCAGACGATTGTACAAACGAACAGGTGTTCGTCCAAGACGATCAGTTATTTAAGATCATTTTTATGACAGTTTGAATCGTACCCTACTTAGAGTAACACATGGTTCGTATGTACGAACGTGGGTTCATACGTACGATTAGAAATAAAAATGGTGCATATGCATATAACTGTCTAGAAACATACATGTGATTGAATACACATCATTCGGATGATCGTGACGATCGTACAGATGAACTGTATTGAAAATTGAAAAACTGCAAGTAAACTGTTCAATGCAACAATTAATACGCTACAGGATTCGTCCAGTACAAAATTAATTTCATACAGACGAAATTCACATTTTAAAAAATTCATATCATGCATGGAAATCATGATTTTTAATGTGAAAATGTTTTGAAAATCACACTAAACGAACAAATAAAGACAACAAAAATAAAACAAGCTCAAAAATCGAAGAAAAGAAAAAAAAATATACGGAAAATCACAAAACTAGAAAACACTAACAAAACACAAATCAATGTTATAGAAACATTTAATTAAGCATTCAAGTCAATCACACCAAGGCTTGTTCTTAATGTACTGAAAATATCAAAGGCTAATTGTTTAGTAAAAATGTTTGCAGGTTAATTTTCTGTTGAAACATGATTAAGTTCAATTTCCCCTTTTGATACATAATTCCTTATGAAATGATGTCTAATATCTATATATTTAGTTCTTGAATGTTGAATAGGATTTTTAGAGATACAAATGGCACTAGTGTTATCACAATAAATGAGAATTGTGCCTATTGTTAATCATAAATCAATCAACTGTTGT
The DNA here is from genome assembly GCF_001605985.2 of Dendrobium catenatum. NCBI lineage: Eukaryota > Viridiplantae > Streptophyta > Magnoliopsida > Asparagales > Orchidaceae > Dendrobium > Dendrobium catenatum. The sequence continues at coordinate 1,619,213 of NW_021319004.1, read as the reverse complement.
TTCAACCAAAGTACTTGTGTCTCACAACTTCTTCATGCAATGTATTCATCTTCAGCAATAGATATGGCTACTGAATTTTATTTTCTACTGGACCAAGAGACTAAAGAATTTCGAATGAATTGACATATTCCAGAAGTACTCTTTCTATCAACTCTACAACCTGCAAAGTTAGAATATGAATATCAAATTATTTCAGATGAAGAGCTAAACTTAGGATACCAAATTCCTAAATTCTGAGTTCCCAAGAGATATCTCAAAACCTTTTTCACTGCAATCAAATGTGATTTTTTTAGATCCGATTGAAATCTACCACACAAATAAATACTAAACATAATATCAGGTCGGTTAGCTATCAAGTAAAGTAAAGATCTAATAATTCCTCTAAATTTTTTTTTATCAACAGATTTTCCCTTAGGGTTCTTATCCAATTGAATAGAGGATTCATAAGTGTACTAATAGGTTTAGCATTGTCCATTACATACTTTTTAAGAATGTCCTTAACATGCTTCGATTGATTAAGAAATATACCCTCCTCAATTTGCTTAATGCTAAAGCCTAGAAAATAACTCAAATATCTCATTAGACTTATCTCAAATTCATTACTCATTGTTTTAGAAAATCATCAAAAAGATTTTTATTTGTAGATCCAAAGATGATATCATCAACATAAATTTGTACAATGAGTATATCCTCTTCCAATTTCTTTAAAAATAGAGTTGTATCCACACTTTCTTTTTCAAAAGATCTCTCAAGTAGGAAGATAATCAACCTCTTATACCAAGCCCTATGTGCTTGTTTCAATATGTATAATGTATTTTTCAATTTAAAAAAATTATTTGGATGTTTATAATTTTCAAAGCCTGGAGATTGTTCCACATAAACATCATCTTGCATCACCCCATTTAAAAATGCACTTTTAACATCCATTTGAGACAATTTAAATCCTCTAAAATAGGTAAAGGCTAATAAAACCCTAATTACTTCAAGTCTAGCTATAGGGGCAAAAGTCTCCTCAAAATCAATTACTTCAATCTGATTATACTCCTTAGCCATCAATCTAGCCTTCTTTCTAATGACTACTCCTGAGTCATTCATTTTGTTCTTGAATACCCACTTAGTTCCAACTATACTTAGATCCTTTGGCCTTATAGTTAATTCTAAAACTTCATTTCTTACAAATTGATTAATTCTTCTTGCATAGCCAATATCCAAAATTCATTCGAAAGTGCTTGATCAATATTTGTGGGTTCTATCATTGAAATAAAGGCTGAATGATTGACTTCTTTGCTCAATCCATGCCTAGTCCTAACATCCTCACTAGGTTCACCTATAATCAAATTCCTATGGGTGGCTTTTAGAAAATCTTAAATCTCTAGGCACCTTGTTTTCTATTTCCAAATTTCTTTCAAATTTATTTTCTCAATCTTTTGGGAGTCAATTTCTATCTCATTCTCTTCAACTATATGCTCTTTCAAACTTTCAGATTCATCAAATACAACATGTGTGATTTCTTTAATTATCAAAGTTCTTTTATTGATACTCTATAAGATTTTCCAACACTAGAGTATCCCAGAAAAATTCCTTCATCTGATTTTAGATTAAATTTTCCTAAGGTAGATTTTCCTTATCATGTATGAACACCTTACATCTAAAAATATGTAAGTGTGACAAATTAGGTGTTCTCCCTTTTAGTAACTCATAGGGTATTTTATTTAAGTTTGATCTGACATTCAACCTATTCAGAATATAACATGCAGTGCTAACGACCTCAGCCCAAAAATATTTAGGAAATGAATATTCTACCAACATGGCTCGAGTGACTTCTACTAATGTTCTAATTTTCCTTTCGACTATCTCATTCTGTTGAATGGTTCTAGGTGCAGAAAAGTTGTGATCAATCACTTTCTCCTTATAAAAATCATCAAATTTTTTATTTTCAAATTCTTCTCCATGATCACTTTGAATTATCAAAATTTTACATCCTAAATTCTTTTGAATCCAAGTCAAAAAATCTCTAAACTCTTCAAATGATTCACCCTTATGATATAAAAATCTGATCCATGTGAATCTAGAGTAATCATCCACAATCACAAATCCGTATACCTTACCTCCTAGACTTACAGTTTCAACTGGTCCAAAAAGATCCATATGCAAAATCTTCAATGGTTTACTAGTTCTAAGATCCTTATTAGACTAAAAAGATGACTTCACCTATTTTCCTTATTGACAAGCATCACAAAGGTGGTCCTTAGTAAAGTCTAATTTTGGTATACCTCTCACTAAGTTCTTTTGGGTAATCCTCTTAAGACTTTTTATGCTAAAGTGACAAAGTCTCCTATACCAAAGTCATGACTCATCAGAAATAGTTTTTAAACAAAAAATAATAGGATGTTTGATATAATTCAAGTCTAGCATATACACATTGTTTAACTGTATGCCATGCAAAACATCATTATCATTTAGGCTTAATAGGCAGCTAGTAAGAAAAAATTTAATACAGTATCCTTTATCACATAGCTGGCTAATACTGAACAGATTATGCTTTAAGCCTTCTATAAGTAGTACATTCTCAATAAAAAAGTTTTTAAGATTTCCAATCATACTTGAATCTACCACCTTCCTTGTGGTGTTATCTCCAAGTGTAACCCTGCCTCCACTCCTGGCTTCCAGCGATATGAATTGTGCAGTATCTCCAATCATATGCTTTGAACAACCGCTGTCCATATACCATATGCTCTCACGAGGCCTTGTGTGAGAGCAATCCTACAAAATCATCAAACATTATAACTAGGAACCCAAACAAGTTTGGGTTCACCTTTTTGAAAATTATAAATAGATGCATGTATGTTATGTCTAGGTTTATGCATCTTAGGTTTCTACACCAAATGAGTTTTTCTTTCCGATCTACAGGTGTGTGCTATATGTCCAGACAATCCATAATTATGACATTTGACTCCCTGAAATGGGTTTCTTAATCTTCTATAATTTTTTGTCTATTCATGGATTGTTTAAATTTATGATACAAAATAGGATTAGTGAAATCTTCAAGTATTGGGGGTATCCTATTTTTCTCGAGAGCTTCCACTTTCAATTTCAAAAAGGGGTTTACATCTTTCAAAATGCATTTATCAAAATTTAAATAATGCTCTCTACTCTTCGAATCATCCTTAAAATCTTTAAATTCTTTTTCAAGTTCTGCTAGCATGATTTTAAATTTTCATGGTTCTTATTCAAATCATCGTACTCATCAAGTAATTTCATGTGATTGTTATCAATTAAAGTATGATCTTTCCTAAGGATCTCATATTCTCTTTGCGGTTCATGTAACTCTAAGTTCAGACTAGCATGCATTTTCTTTAATTTCATATATGCAACATGTATTCATTCAGAGACTTCTAAAAGTTCAGTATAAGTCAAGTCACATACCTCTTCTTGATCTGATTGATCAAGGTTATTGGCCATCAAGCATATATTGGTGACTTCTTCTTCATTTTTAGTCTCTGACGAGTCTGAAGCTGAGTCCGCCCAAAAAGCTTTTTGGAATTTCTTCTTGTCCTTCTTTACTATTGATTTCTCCTCTACCTTCTTCTTGCTAGAAGTGGCTTTGAGTTTTGGGCATTTTGACTTAATGTGTCTAGGTTTCCTGCAGTCATAGCAAATAACATCATTTGAAATCTTAACATTCCTATTGAACTTACCTCGATTCCATTGTTGGTGCCTCTTTTGCTTCCTCTTCAAAAAGCTTCTAAACTATCTAGTCATTAGTGCGATGTCATCTTCATCCTTAGATTGTGATAGATCACTCTTCGACTACTTCATTTTCAGTGCTATGTTCTTCTCCCTTCATGGTTCACCTGTATCAATCTTTCTTTGACTCACTTCTTGCTCATAGACAATCAGTGATCCAAGAAGATTATTAATAAAGTATACATTTAAATCTTTAGACTCTGATATAGCAGTAATTTTTGCATCATAAGCAGTAGGCAAACAACAAAGTATCTTATTAACCATTTCAGCATTTGTTAGTTCCCTACCAAATGCATGTAAAGATGTGACTATTTGTATGAATCTTATGTACATGTCAGAAATAGATTCATTGGGTTTCATGCAAAATAATTTATAGTCATGCAACAAGATATTAAGTTTGGATTGTTTAACTTTATTAGTCCCCTCATAAGTTATACAAAGTCTATTTCAAATATCATTTTCACTCTTGCAAGTGGAAACCCGCATGTAGTCTTCTGACTTAAGTGCATAAAAGAAACTATTTAAACATTTAGTATTTAATTGTGCTAAGTCATATTCTTCTATAGTCCAGTCTACAAAGGGTATCTCTACTCTAATGCCATCAATTAGTCTAGTTGGTTTTGTATACCCTTCTTGTACTAAGATCTACATGTGATAATCAAGTGACTGTAAAAATGTAGATATGCATGTTTTCCAAAAATCAAAAGAAATATTATCAAATAAAGGAGGTCTAGTGATCGAATATCCTTCAGGTATATTTAAGTTTCCAAAAGTAGTTATGGTCGTTAATCAAAAAGTAGTTTAAACTTTTGGTTTTGTAATAATGCTCTGATACCACTTATTGAAACTTGTTAATTATGAATTAAGTTATTAGGCCTAAGCTTATGTACCAAAAGGCTAAACAATATGGGGGTGAATTGGTAATTTAAAAATTCTTCCTCTTTAAACGATTAAATTTTTAGTGAAATTTTAAAATGATTTTTCAACCATAGATCAACACAAAAGCAATAAAGTAAAAAGTAGCATAAAATAAAAAGACACAAGATTTATAGTGATTTGGTCAAACACGACCTACATCAACTTCTTGAAGTCTCCCACTTCAAGTATTGCACTATTACCACAAGTGTCTCTCCTTTTTTCCCCACAGCAAGGCGGAGAAGCCTTTACAAAAACTCTCTTCCACCACTACCTGGTGCGGTAGAGAACCGTCGTCCTTTTACACCCTCCAAGTGTCGGCAGAGAACCGTAAGCTGTTCACACTCTCCAAGTGTAGGCAGAGAACCTTCGACTTTTCATACTCTCCAAGTGTAGGTAGAGAACCCTTCATCCTTTCACACTCCCCAAGTGTAGGCACAGAACCTTCGGTTGTTCACACTCCTTGAGTGTCGGCAGAGAACTGGATCTTCTTGAAAGATCTTCTCACAAGAAATCTAGAAGGACAAGAAAAAAGAGTGAAGTAATCACAATTCACAAACAAAGATCCTTACCTTTGAGTAACCAAGTGAATCCTTCATGCTCCAGTAGTACGAACTCTCCTTCAAACACTCTCTCTCACTCTCTCCTTCAATCTCCCTTCAGTATGCATGAAGACAAAAAGATAAAAAGATTGCATGACAGTCTTAAGTGGACATTTTATAAGAAAGACACAAAAAATCGTCCAAAAACTACAATTTTTTATTTCTGGCCGACAATGATCGTCCCGTACGATCCAATTTTATACGTACGAACAGTGTAAAAACTATTTCATATGAATAATATATAAATCAGTATGAGCTACCTTCATACCTAATAATCATTCCGTACGAACTAAGTTTGTCTCGTACGAACAGTTATTACCAAGGTTCGTTGGTACGAAAATGTAGGACGAATTTTAAGTCTCCAGAATAGAGAAGATCATCCTGGGATGACCATAAATATCGTCTGGATGAATAGTTCATTTTGGCCAATCCAGAGCCCATCATCATTGGATGAACAATAATTATCGTCTGAACGAACCCATCCAGAGAGCACTACCCTAGGACGCACGATAAATATCGTTCGAACGAACGCATCCAGAGCCCATCGTCCTGGGACAAACTAAAAACATTGTTTGGATGAATAGTTCATTTTGGCGAATATAGAGCCCTTCGTCCTAGGACGAACCATAATTTTTGTCCGGATGAATACATCCAGAGAGCATCATCCTGGAATGAATGATAATTATCGTTTAAACGAACGTGTCTAGAGCCTATCATCCTGGGGCGAATGAAAAACATCATCATGATGAATAGTACTTAGTAAAAATTTTGTCCCTCTATGTTCATTCTTTCACTCATTCAGGAGTTTTAAATGACCAGATCATCCCGTACGAATATGGTTCATACTATACGATCAATTTTTAAGAATTTATAAATTTTAACTCTCCCACGGTGTGTGTGTGTGTGTGTTAAGTTATTCTATTACAATCACACACTCTCTCAGATTCAAATAAAGAGAAAAATATAGACTTCAATATTACAAAAATTTTAAGCAGATCTTGATTTGAAGTTTTTAACAATCTTGAGTATGATTTTCCTAAAAGGTTAGTACACACAAGAGCAAAAATAATTCTTCCAAAATGAGTTAGGAGAAGATAATAATCAAAACAATAATATTTGGAATCATCAAAACATACAAGTTGCAAGAATGTAAAACATGTAAAATTAATTAGCAACTCTCTCAACAGGGCCCAGTTGGGTTAGCCATTTGGCTCTACCCAAGTGTCTAAAGAGGGGTTCCGCTTGAGCCAACTTCCAATCCTAGCTTAATTGCATCAAACGAATGGTGGAATTAGGTTTTTCTTGACCCAATACACCTTCCCTAGTTGACCCAGGCCTTTGGTTAACTTGGGTTAGGAATTAGGCTAACCTAAAGTGGCCAAAACCATCTTGGGTTGAGCTATTTCCCAATCTAAGGCCCACCTAACCCAATCAACTCTTTGATTGGATAGCCCTAGGTCCAACACATCTACTACAACCAGCCTAACCCTTGGGTTGATTTCGATCAACCTCTAGGCTAGCCAAAAATGGCCAAAACCTCTTTGACCTGAGCCGTTTCCCACTACAGGACACACCAAGCCTAACCAACACTACATTGGGTGCCCATTATTACAAACCGTATTCAAGCACTATAATCTTGATGATAACAAACATTATTGTGTATATTAGTAGTTTCTCTTATTTTTGTGATATTTTTTTGTGTCTCTGCATACTAACATTTTAAAAATCTATCCATTTTTTAATTGCAATTTTATCAGCTCAAGACTGAGAAGACTATAGTTATAGTCAATTTTTATTTTTTCCTTTCTTAAGTCATATCATGTAATTGGTTGGATAACATTACTGAGTAACCTAGCACACATATAGGGGGAGGGATAAAAATTTTTTTGAGAGAGTTATTTTTTTAGTAATTCATACTTTACGAAATTTGTTTTGTATTGTATGAGGTATTTCATACAGTACAATTATAATTCATATTGTACAAACTATTATGCTCTATCATAACCCTAGCTACCAAAGGTTAAGAAAGATACTAATTATGTACTAATCATATAGCATAATTTGGATCGTAATGTACGCCCATATTAAAATCTTTCTTAATTAATCTCGTGATATCAGACAATTATTGCAATTGATCGTAATATATGAAATAATTTGTATTGTATGATTAATCATGCACGATATTGGTCATCCCTTTGATTGTACAAAATGAAATAGATAATTTTTGTACATATCGTATTGTATGATGTCCACAACACTGGATGATAACCCGTGTACGAAGTTGTTGTTCTAAGGATCATCCCAAATAAATAGAAGGAATTTCTGTAGATTGTACCATACTATATTTAATCGTATTATTTGATACATTATAAAGGTTGAAAAGTTCATCTAAATGATCTTGCTTATCGAGACTGAATTGAACTGCTTGTATTGTATGATACATGTATCATCTTGTACAAACAAAAATGAGATGGCTTGAAATTTAGAGTTTTTTCAAGCCCGCTATTTAAGGGTTTCAAATATTCTTTTGAAACATCTTTTGCTGCTTAATCTTCTTGAGAGAGAGCTTGAGGGAGAAAAAAAGGAGAGCTTGGTGAGAGACGAGAGGGAGATTTTGTGAGAGAGAAGTTGTGAGGGGATTCACAAGGTTGCTCCAAGCAAGAATCTTGCCTAGTACCTACAAGCATCTGCATGGAATCTCCATGGCTCCAGAGAGGAATTTCTTTAGTAAAGATTATGATTCTCTTACCATCACCTGGAGGGTGAAAATAGAGTTGTGGTTCTTTAACCATCACTAAGAGGGTTAAAATAGACTTTAGGTTCTTTACATGTAAAGTGTCACGATTCTCTACCAAAATAATGAGGTGCAATAGCATCTGCATAGGCTTCTTTGCCATGTTGTGGAAGTAAAATGAGAGTCACTAATGTTTAGTGCAATACTTAGAGAGAGAGAGTCTCCATAGAGTGGATGTAGGTCAAGTTGACAGAATCACTATAAATTTTGGTGTGTTCATTCGAATTATTTTTCATACTTTATTCTCTGCATTTATTTTTATAATAACTACGTGGGTGAAAATTCTAATTTATCTTTTTATTGTGAATGTAATTTGCTTCTACATCAAGTTATAAAAAGATTTTCTTTTTGTTAATTTTTTTTTTAATAATATCCAATTCACCCCCCTTTTGATTAGCCTCGGGACTAGTTCTTTAGGATTTAATAACCCTCATGAACTTTCAAGTGGTATCAAAGCGGGATTCATAAATTAAATTTTAGAAAACTTTTGAAAAAGAGATATATGGCTAACTTTGGCAATCATAACACTGCAGAAGGATACTTAATAACTAGACCACCTCTATTTGATAACATTCCTTTTAATTTTTGGAAAACTCGCATGTCTAACTTTTTATAATCAATTGATTATCACATGTGGATACTAGTATAAGATGGTTATTCTACACCTTTTCATTTAGTAAATGACATTAAAATTGAAATACTTTTTCTAAATGGACTACTAATGATAAAAATTTAGCCCAACAGAATACTAAATTTTTAAACTATTTTATGCTTTAAAATCTAATGATTACATGTGTGTATCTACTTGTACAACTGGAAAATAAATTTAGGATAGACTCTGCATAACCTACAAAGGAACAACTGAAGTGAACCAATCTAGGTTAAATATTATGATGCATGATTATGAACTCTTTCGCATGAAACCTAGTGAAATCATATCTGAAAAGTATACTAGCTTCACACAAATTATCACATCCCTGCTGCTTTAGGTAGAGAATTATCAAAATTTGAAAAAAACAGAATACTAAATATTTAAACTATTTTATGCTTTAAAATCTAATGATTACATGTGTGTATCTACTTGTACAACTGGAAAATAAATTTAGGATAGACTCTGCATAACCTACAAAGGAACAACTGAAGTGAACCAATCTAGGTTAAATATTATGATGCATGATTATGAACTCTTTCGCATGAAACCTAGTGAAATCATATCTGAAAAGTATACTAGCTTCACACAAATTATCACATCCTTGCTGCTTTAGGTAGAGAATTATCAAAATTTGAAAAAGTCAATAAGATCTTGTGATGTCTTCTTAATTGATATGATGTCAAAATAACTGTTATTTAAGAATCCAAGTCTTTAAATGTTTATTCTATTGAAAACTTACTTGGATCTCTAATCACCTATGAATAAAGCATAAACCAAAGACAATCAGATAAGGGAGAAAGAAATAAGGAGAAAATTATAGTCTTAATGGCTAATGATTCAGACATTACCTCAGATGGAGGAGAGGAAGAAATCATACTGATGACTCAATAATTCAGAAGCTTGCTAAGAAAAAGCAAAAGAATCATCAGTAATGGAGCAAGGGTAAGAAGAATAGAAATTCTAAAGCTTCTAATGATATTATCTATTATGAATGCAGGAAAACATAGCATGTTAAGATTGATTGCCCAAATCTCAAAGGTTATCAAAGACCAAAAACACATTTATAAGGTTCAATCCATAATTTGGATTACCAAACATATTCCAAATATGGCATGCTTATACTCGAATTGAGCAGCTCGACGAGACAAATCCAATAATAATAAGATCATAAACATTTGATATCATTAAGGCCTCTAAAAGCCTAATAAACGATCCATGATCAAGGGATTCAACATCGATCATCCATTCAAATCACTCCCAATTTACCCCTGATCTTCCTCCTACTTACTAGCCATACCACTCTTAAAAAACTATAAATAGACCCTTCATTTTTCTTGAGAAAAAGGACCCCAAGCAAGAAGAGAAGAGAAGTAGGAAGGGAAAAGAAGGATAAAGAGAAGAAAGAAAAGGAAGAGAAGGAAGAGACTCCTTGACCACCGTCAGACTTTCACCTGGTAGCCGATCGATGCCTGAATTAAGCAAGGAAGAAAGAAGAGAAGGAAGAGACTCCTCCTCGACCACCGTCTTACTTCCACCTGAATTCGAACTGATGCCGAAATTATGCCCAATTATCAACTGGTGTCGGAGTTTTGCCTGACAGCCGACTAACGCAGAAATTCTGCCTGACTGTTAATTGAAGCCGAATTTCTGTTTGACCACCAGAATGTCACCAAATTTCTACCCAATGCCGGACTTCTACCCATCATCTGACTTCTACCTGTCAATGGACTTTGCCTATCGCCGAAATTTTGTAGGACTTCTTTCCAATGCCAAACTTCAACTCATTACTGGATTTCTACTCGATGCAAGATTTTCACCCGTCACTAACCTTCTTTCCATCATCGGACTTCCATTGGACTTGTACCTTATGTTAATTATCCACCCATCGCCAGCTTACTACCCAACGTCGGACTTCAGCCCATCTTCGAACTTCTACCCATCATCGGACTTTCATCAAATTTCTATCCAACATAGTACTTTCACTCGTCACCGGATTTCTATCTAATGTCAGATTTCTACCTGATGCAAGACTTTTGCCCATCGTTGAACTTCTACCCATCACCAAACTTTTATTGATCTTATACCCGACACCAAACTTTTGCTCATCGCCAAACTTTCAACCTCCAATCGCTAGTTGACTATGGTCCTTTTGATTTCTTTCACCAAATAACAATCTTTCTGACTATTGTCGCCTGCCGACTATGATCCTTTCGACATCTATAATCGGATAATAATCTTTTGACCTCTATTGCCTATCGATTATGGTTCCACTAACCAAATAGATGTATTAATAGTGATTCTTCCCATTTTCACCGTGTAACACACTCTATATGATATATATTTGTTACATCAAGCCAACTCTATGATTGAGTTTGAGCAATTTTATACTTTTTGAAAGGAAATTTTTTGACATTTTTTGTGATTCACTTAATTGTAAGCATTATGCTACATATGTTTAGATTCTAGGAGCCTCGACGTCCAAAAATAGGGGGGCAACTGATATATCATTAAAAATTTATTTGATCAGGCACAAATCTCGAGGCAAAAATCAAGTTATAAGTTTTAAAAATTAAATTTGGGACCATATGAACTCTGATTTCAGCAAACTTATAATCAAACTAAACATATCTGAAATACAAACATAATGACACCAAATTCAACTCAATTTGAGCCCAAATGAGTCCAAATCAAAGACCCGAAGCACATTTGGAAGATTCAATCCATAATTTGGATTACTAAATAGTTTCCAAATATGTCATGCTTATAGTCAAATCGAGCGGCTCAACGTGAAAAATCCAACGAGCCTAAAATCGTTGAAATCTTATATCATTAAGGCCTTTAGAAGCCTAATAAATGGTCCACAATCAAGGGATTCAACATCGGCCATCCATTCAAATTACTCCCAATTTACCCTTGATCTTCCTCCAATTTACTGGCCATGCCATTCTAAAAAATTTATAAATATACCCCTCATTTCTCTTGATAAAGAAGACCCCAAGCAAGAAGAGAAGAGAATCTAGAAGAGAAGAGCAATAAGAAGAAAAGGAAGAGATGGAAGAGACTCCTCCTCGACCACCGCTGGACTTCACCCGGCAGCCGACCAACATCAGAATTAAGCAAGGAAGAAAGAAGAGAAGGAAGAGACTCCTCCTCGAACACTGCTGAACTTCTACCCAACTTTTAAGTGACATCAAAATTCTGCCCAACTATCGACTGTTACTGGAGTTCTGCCTGACAGCCGACTGACGCTAAAATTTGGCCTAACTGTCAATTAAAGCTAAATTTCTGCCTGACCACTAGAACATCATCGAATTTCTACCTAATACAAAACTTTTTCCTGTCACCGGACTTCTACCTGTCACCAGACTTTCATCAAATTTCTACCCGATGTAATAATTTAGCCCGTCGTCGGATTTCTACCAGACGCTGAACTTCTGCTCATCGTCGGACTTCTGCCAGTCGCCGAACTTTTGTCAGATTTCTACCTGATACCAAACTTCCACCTGTCACTGGATTTCTACCCGATGTCAAACTTCTACCCGTCACTGGACTTTCAACAATCATCGGACATTCATCAGACTTCTACCTTATGCTAAACTTATGCCCGTCGTCCGATTTCTACCCAACACAAGACTTCTACCTCTCGCTGGACTTCTTCTCTTCATCAAACTTTTATCAGAGTTTTACCTTATGTCAAACTTTTGCATGTCAACAGATTTCTATCCGATGCTGGGCTTTTTCCTGTCATCAAACTTTTGGCAGTCATCGGACTTTCGTTAGATTTCTACCCGATGTAATACTTTTGCCTGTCACCATATTTCTACCCAACACCATACTTCTACCCATCATTAGAATTCTGCCCGTCGCCAGACTTTTGTCAGACTTCTACCCATGCTAAACTTCCACCCACATCAAACTTCTGACCTCCATCCGTTGCTAGCCGACTACAGTTCTTCCTATCGCTTTAACCATACAACAATCTTTCTGATTACTATCACCTGCTGACTATGGTCCTTTTGTAATCTATTATCGAACAACAATCTTTCTGACCTTCGTCGCCCATCGAGTATGGTTCTACCGGTCAAACAGATGTATCAATAGTGAGTCTTCATATTTCCACCATGTAACACACTCTATATTATATATATTTGTTACATCAAGCCAAGGCCTTCCCCCAATGAAGGGCCTTATCTCTAATTGGCTGTAAATATTAGTGGATTCATTAAAATTGGGCTAGGCCTCATATTTTTCTCCATTTTTAGGGATTTCCACCTAAATTTTTTTGCTTCTAATTACTATTTTCCATATCCTAAAAAAAATCATCAAAAGTAAGAAAAATATTATACTTCTAAGAAGACTTCTTACTTAAAGTGGCTACCACTACATTTACTTTACTAGGTTTATACTAAATAGTCATATCATAATTATTAATTAACTCAAGCCATCTTATTTTTCTCATGTTCAAATCCTTCTGAGTAAATTTTTACATAAAACTCTGGTGATCAATGAATATCTCAAACCTGACTTTGTACAAGTAGAGTCTCCAGATCTTCGGACCAAATATAATAATAGTAAGCTCCAAGTCATGCATCGAATAATTCCTCTCATGTAACTTCAAATTCCTAAAATTACATACTTTAACCTTACAATATTATTCAAAAATGCATCCTAAACCTTTCAATGAAGTATCATTAAATATCTGAAATCCTTTTATATTAGATGGATTAGTCAAAATTGGAGCATCAAACAGACTAGAACTCTACTCACAGCTAGATGTCAAGATGAAAGCTACTTATTTCAAAGTTAGCATTATCGAAGGTGGATAAACTTGATAAATTGCTTTTAAAAAGTTCCTATAATAGCCTTCCACACCTAGAAAGCTATGCACTTTAAATAAAATATTAGGCCTCAACTATTGATGATTTATAGAGAAACTTGTGTTATTCATGATATGTGCCATGAATGAGATACTCCTCAACCAAAATTCACATAGAAAATTCTCCCAATAGCTTATGATGCATTAAATTCTTTAGAAAAATCCTCAAATGCACTGCATGATCTCCCTAAAAATTTGAATAAATCAAAATAACATTTATAAATATAATCAAAAACCATTCTAGATACCCTTGAACATCATGTTTATTTGATCTATAAAAATGGTAGGTACATTAATCACCAAAAAAAGCATGAGTAAGAACTTATAATATCTATAATATCCATATCAAGTACTAAATGTAATTTTCACCACATTCACCTCTTTTACCTTTACTTGATAATAAATAGAACTTAGATCAATCTTTGATGAAAGTATAGAAGCTCTTACAAGTTGATCAAATAAGTCACCAATCATTGATAGCGGGTACTTGTTCTTCATTATGACCTTCTTCAGTCCCCTATAAATAAGCACATATGCGTCATTCCATCATTCTCAAAATTCAAATAGATGTACCCCACCAAGACACACTAGGAAGGAAGAAACCTTTATCAACTAATTCCTGAAGTTGTCCCTTTAACTCTTGAAGTTCCTTAGGTGTCATCCTATACAGAGCTTTAGATATCAGAGCCATACTTGGAAATACATCAATGTAAAACTCAATATCCATGTCAGCAGGAACACTCACTAACTCCTCAAGAAATATATAATGAAATTCCTATATTATCGAGACAAAAGATAGAGATCCATACTCCATGCTCCTCTCCCAAAAAATTGCTAGAAATACCATACATAATTTCTTCTACAACTTATCCACTTGCATGGTAGAAATCAAACATGACAAAATACCTCTAACTCACTAGAGTATACAACTCTCACTACCTAGAAATAAATTAACACTCTTTTTCATAGAATAAATTTGATCTTCATACCGACTCAACCAATCCATACACAGAATGACATAATTTAAAAATAAATAATAATATCATACTAGATGTCCACTTCCTATCAAATATTTCAATATCATAAAAATATACTCTACTAGCTACTATGTCATCTCCAATCAATAAAGTAATATATAAGGAAATATGTAGCGATATAGAAGTAGAGTACATCAAATCAAAATATCTCTAAAAAATAATTAAATAGCTAGCTTGAGAATTAAATAAAATGTGACAAGGTAGATCAAAAATAAAGGCCATACCTATAACCAAGTTTGGAGCATCTCTAACCTCATACTGAGTCAAATTATAAATACATGCTTGAACTAAAGTTTAAGCAATAGGACCGCTAGCCTCTCTATAACCTTTTACAGATTGTCTCCCTACCACAAAACCAAAATCACTGCATCTTCTAGATGATCCATCGATAAAAATGAAGGGTAGAACTTTCCTCGATCTTCCTATAATTTTAACAAAATTTTTAAACCTAAGCTAGGAATGTCAGCCAGGTCCTAACCACCTTATGTCTAGTCTAACCACATTTAAAATACTATCTTATCATCCAATAACACTAACCAAGGTGGCTCTTGCCACAACTCTGACACACATACGCCCCATTTATAGAACCACTAGAATTGGCTATACCACCACAACTCAAATCTAATATAGACTAATAACATATCCTAAAATCTCTAGGTCTAAACCTACTCATGTTCCCATAAAATTTACTACAATAATTCTCACCACCAAACCTCTTCCTACTAGCACTCCACCATGATTGAGTAGCCATCAAATTTCTCAGTACCTAAACTAATGCAACCCATAGATAAATGGATCGTTCCATGTTGAATTGGGATAAGACATCACAAGATCTAATTTTTGGGAAAATTTTTAGATTTTTTCCAATTAAAATTTGAAATGGATAAAAAAGTTTCTAATTAAATTTAGTAAATAAAATAAAATAACTCATCCATAAATTTCCTTTCATTTCATCAAAATATGTATACAATATTTATCCTATAGTGCATGGCTAAAGACAAAAAAAGAACAAATAAAATAAAACTAGCCATGATTGCACTAAATCAAACAAAAGATTTATACAAAATTAGATAGACCAGATTCTAAATGCTCAACTACTCAACTAACTCTTCTCCTTATCCCTGACCTAAAAAAGAAGGCAAAATAAGTGTGTGACAACACAGCTCAACAGGTCATATCCATTGATCTTAACTTCTAAAAAAATTAACTTATTTTGCATTTAACTAAATGTAAAAGCCATTCAATAGAAACATATTATACTGAGCATGATATTAAAATAAAACAAATTGTACATTAAAAAAAAAAAAATTACCAGTTTATATATTAGAGAAAAAATAATATATTTCGCTCATGCCTTTGTACCTCCCATCATAAATAGCTTGGCTCTTATGGAGTTATTTCATAATTAATTAAAATGACACACTTTTTAAATACTGTAGTAGGAAATTTCTCAAAAAATACCAAATTGTTTATAATGACCTTCTTTTATAATATATAAAACTTATATGGTGAAAATTTTTCATGCACCAAGGTATCCCAATTTTACTTTAATGAAATTAGAAATAAAATTAGGAAAATTACAAAATTTAAGTTTTTTTTAGAACTATGATAGGCAGAATGTAACTTCCTTGAGTTAAAAACTTATAAACTAGGCCGAGAGTAGAAAATGGATAGGAGTCACCCAAAACCTAATTTCTTTCAATAGAAATCCTTATATTTCTATCTAGATAGCTACCTCAAGGGACAAAATAAGATTTCAAATAGTGGAAATGGATATTTTATTATAAAATTTGCACCTAGGATCTTGGAGTCCAATCTTGTGCACTGTAATGTTCCCCTAGAAGAGGACATTTCCATCGTGTTGTATCACCCAAATTATTTTGGCCAAAAGACTAAGAACACAAATCCATAGTCATACCCAAAGTAATAACTCCCTAAGGAAAAAAATTTAGATTATCCAAACATGCACAAAAACCACAAAGATCTACTTCAAACCATATTTAGACACTCACACACACACACATGAAAAACATCCCTAGGCATATGCAAGTGGGGATAAATAATGAATTTCAAGAGGTTACCTTTACCATATCGGGTTAGAATAGTTGTAACAGTACCCAATTATTTAATAGGTGTTATAATTCTCCCCTTCTCAAAAAATGTCATTCTCAATATTTTAAAACATAGATCATCATAACATATCAGGATATAATTGCCTTATCTCAAATTTGTTTTCACAAGTAGCTTCTATTTTTATTCTGTGTTTGAACTGTACTTTAACCATTAGATCTATTTATTCCTTACTTTTTTGACATGATAAGCTAAAATTATTTCTAGTACCTCTTTATAACTCCAATTCAAACCTAATTCAACTTTTTTATAGATATGAAGTTTAGAATCATATACCCAATTCCTTAAAGGTGTATAAGGAATACATTTTGAATCTTAGATATATCTTCTTATAATTAGAATGTATAAGCAAATTTTCCAATCCTTTTAATTATTTCAAATGGTCCAACATTCCTTGAACTCAACTTTCCTTCCTTTCCAAACCTATTTATGCCTTTCATGAGTCTAATTTTTACATAAATAAAATTGTCAACCTAAAGTTTTATTGGTCAGAGCTTAGAACTTCTACAACCAAACTAAATAATATGATATGTCGTCCACCATTCGCTCCATTCGAATGCTAAATCGCACATCAAATTAGGTAAGTGAATAGTGTGATGCCAATAATGTCATCGAATTGTTCATATTTATAGTTCTCATTATATATGTTTTGGGTCATTAAGTTTTCTAATTACTATAAAAAAGTTTTTGCATAACAAAAATTGATTCAAATCAAAAGAGAAGTCTTAAAGTTACCTATGATCTTTAATAATTACTCATAGGGTCATGATGAAGGTAAGATTTGCCAAGGAGAAATGTCATGGAACTTAAGTCTACTATTTATTTAGATTTCTTAATGATTCATTTTGGGTTGTCCTAATAAAGACCACTACCTACATGCGGTAAGTAAGGAATGCCCTATAGGCATAAGCATTATTTTAGGTAAAACATTAGTTAATTGGTTCAGGGCCTAAACAAATTTAAACCAATGGGCATACTTATGGCAATATTTTACCTTTTATAATTTTTATTACTCGGATTAAACCTTTTAAAAATGGGCTTTACAAGGGTTTAACGCTTTTTAATTAGCTTAATAGAGTATATGGTGGACTTAAAAGGGTCTTGGGTACCACTCAGACCAAATTAGGGTTCATGTGATCTAATTGATTCAATGGTGTACGAAAGGGTCTAAGAAACCTACGATTTACTTTAAAAATAATTTGTTCATGGTTAAGAGAGTTCTAGTGAGTTTCTTTGGAATTGAATGCACTTTTTTTTAAAGGGGAAACCCATAGAGGGGCTTGGAATAGAATGAACTTATCATTTAACTTTTGAACCTATAGGATAGGTTAGACATCAATTGAGCAAATTCAAAATCAAAGATGTCTTAGAGGACAAATTTAGTAGTTGAGTTTCTTAAATGGGTTCATCTAGGGTAGCACTTAACTCAAGATTTATATTTAGATTCAAAGGATTACTAATAATGTTAGGTGGCATATAGCTAGCACTAAATTAAATTTAGAGCTTCGTAAGGCTAAGAAAGTCAAGTCTTGGTTTGGAGTTTCTATGACAAGACAATACTAAGGTTATTAGGAATAAAATTAAGAGGAACTATAAGGAGAAATCTATGCTAGGGAAGGATCACCTATAGGACAAATCTAAACACAAGATAGAATTTTGTCATCTTTATTAAAAATTGAGGTCAAATTGTATATGTTCATTTAGAGATTTAACATTTACAAATGTGAACCATGTCGCCTAATTCTTATAGTATGCTTTCTCATTTATTCAATTATTTAAATGTAGCTACTAAAATCACTTTTCCATTAATAACCTTACAAATTTTTTATTTTTAAATAAATGCTTTTAGCCAAATTACTTAAAATTCCATCCACATTTGTACATGTAAGGAATCGAATATAATAATTAATGTGAAAATTATGCACTTAAAATTTATTTTTCATCCTTAAACATATATTTAAGGGTTAGTTAATTAATTTATTTTGAATAGATTTTGGGAGAGAGTTTGATTTCTTTTAGAATTTAAAGAGTAGGGAGAGAGGTGGTAGATCAAAAAACTAATTTATTATGTGCTAGAACATTCATAGCAGTAGAGAGATAGTGTCTTATCTTTGTGTGAAGATCCAACACACACACACACACACACACAGATATATAAGTGACACCAAAATTTTTAAATGGAAAATCATAGGGCCTTACCCAATTAAAATAATTCCACTAGTATTTGTCATTGATTATAAAGGATGCCCTTCCTTGAAAGGAAGGTATTGGCATAAGGTAGCAAATATATATCATATAGAACACATTCTATGGTTGTGTTGACCTCATTTTTGTATGAGGTCACATGGACCAATCTTGCCCCTAAATTAATTCAATTCCCAAATTAATCTAAACTCTAGGATTCTCCTAGATCCAGACCTTAGGATCTACCCAGATCTTAGAAATCCAAACCAAAATTCAAGGCTAAAAGGGCAAGTCCTAAAAGCCTTTTTCAGCAAATTTTCAAACACTTCAAAAACCAATCATTTGAAAAATCTAATGGAATGGAGTTGCTCTGAGAAGATTTTTGTCCTGTTTTTTTATTAATAAAATCATAGTCGGGCAATACTTGTTGGAGTACCCTAGTCGGGAAATTGAGGTCAGATGAATCATAATTAGGTGATTAATGTTGAAAGGATCAAAGTTGAGCAGTGGTGGTTAGAGGTATTGCAGTCATGAAATGAAGGTTGGAGGGACCAAAGTTGGGCAATGGAGATTAGTGGGACTGTAGTTGGGCGATAATAGTTTGAGGATCATAGCTAAATAATATAGATATGAGGAACTATAGTTAGGCAAAGGTGATTTGAGGATCGTAGTCAGGCGATAATAATCAAAGGGACCATAGTCCAAAAATAGAGGTGAGAATGACTATGATTGAGTGGCGATAAAGGATGGAAAGACCATAGTAAGATGGAAGAATTGTAGACAGGGTGATGGTGGTCGATGGTACTATAGTCAGGCAACAAAGGTCGGAGAGACTGTATTTGGGTAGTGGAGATCCATGGGATAATAATTTGGCGACTGAGGTTGGAGGGACCATAGTCTTGTAATAATGGTTGAAGGATTATAGCAAGGTTATAGTGGTCAAAGGGATCGTAGTCGAGCAATGGTGGTTAGAGGGACCATAATCAGATGACAGATGTTGAAGGGATTATAGCCAGATGATGGTTGCCAGACGAATCATAGTCAAGCAACTTATGTCGATAGAACCTTAGTCGGATGTTGGTGGTCTAAGGACCATAATCAATGGGTGACCAAGGTTTGAAGAATCATGGTCGAGCAATGGTGGTCTAAATGGTGTTCTAAGGTTTGATGTTGAGAGATAGTGGTTAGAGGATCTTAGTCAATAGGCATATAAGGTTAGAAAGATCATAGTTAGGAAATTGAGGTCTGAGGGATCATAATTAAGTGGCAGTGGTCTAAGGACCATAGTCAATCGATGATGGTCTAAGGATCATAGTTTAGTAGCCTTATTTTCTAATTTCTAAAATTATTCTATGAGAACCATGAGGCCAAGGTTGGCGATGCTCCGGCTTTTAGCTCTCAGGCTTTTAGATAGAAATATTAGAATTAAGGTGTGTGCTATGTCGCCGGGTGGCTCCACGATAGTGCCAAATCTTAGATGAAGATATTCTCATGGAGTGCAGTGATGCTGAGGAGTTGGAGTTATGGTGCAAGGTTAAGTTAGCAGTTTTTAAATATTAAAATATCTAACTCCATTTTAACCTCAGCCATCCCACTCTCATTTGAAAGCTTGGCAAGAGAGAAAGAGGAGAGAAAAAAAGGAGAAAGGAGGAGAGAGAGAGAGAGAGAGAGAGAGAGAGAGAGAGAGAGTATGCTTCGAGTCAATTTCGTCTGTCACTCTAGTTGAGAAAAAAATTTTGATTGTGATAAGAAGCTCAAATCCTATTTCTATTTTTAGTGATTTTAATTTCTAAAATTTTAACTCTCTTAAACTTAATTCAAATATAATATGTCCCTTTCCAGTGTTTTTTTTATTATGTAACTTTTAATATGTGATAGTTATCATCTTTCTAAGCATTTTGACATGTTAATATTAAAATTTCACTGTGTGGTTTTCCTTATATAACATTTTGAATAAAATAAGATTTATAATATTAATTATAAAATGATTAATAATTAATATATTGCATTTAAATAAGAATTACATAATATACATATATTCACTAATCATTTAGTTCAACATGTATTTTTGGTAAAATATAAGTAAAGTGATTAGTATAATGACAATTGCATTGAATTTAATGATATATGTTATTATAATTTATATGATATAAAATATATGTAGAGGCAAGATAAGCTAATAAAAATGATTGAATGATTTAGGATGACTGACGCATATTACCTTGTACAAGAGGGTAGGATGATGAACTTTTCTTAAATAAGATTTATGATGTAATCCTTTGTAATATGAAAAGGGAGGTACAAGAAGATTGATTGATATAACATGATACACCAACACGACTTCTTATATGAAAGCCACTTGATCGATGACTTATTATTTATGATATGAAACTAATTCTTGGAAACAGGACTGATATGGTTGAGGTTAATTCCTATAGGGTTGGCCTACGTTATAAGATAGAAAAAATACATGTAGTGAGATGTTCAATCTTACTTATATTGTTTATATATGTGATGATATTAGCATATTTGATATAATTCATAACTGACATAATATAATACGTCATGTATAAGATGTAAGATGATTGATATAAGTACATAATATAACTAATAAGATTGATGCAATGGCAGATGATTCACATGAACTATATAGTATACATGATACGTTGTATAAATAATATTGATATTATAAATCATGCATACAAATATGACTTATAGATAAGGCTCACACAATTGATAAGAATGATACATTGAGTAATGCATTTGATAGGAACATGATTTGTATGCATTGTATAGATATCATACAAAATATATACGGTAAAGGCGGGTGTGAAATATATATGGTGAAGGCGGGTGTGTATATATATATATATATATATATATACTATTTTATAAGGATGGGAGTAGAAATGATAGACCCTATTGGTCCTTTATAATGTTATTGATCATTGCTTATAAGATGTACATGTGCACTAATTTTATTGTTCATATAACATGCATTGTTCACATTGACTGCTACATGCTTTTTTTAGTTATATATTAGTTATGATATTGAATGATTACATGAATATTACTTTTTTTTTCATGCATTAATTACAGTTGTAGGTTATAATAATCTACTGAGTTGTTAGCTCACTCTTTGGTTTTTACATGATTAAGAAAGGAGTCATGATCCAGCGGAGTGAGACAGATTGAATCTGTAGGTTTTATTTTTGTAGTCATGAGTAGAAGGCTAGAATGATATAGTGATTGATATCCTGGCTATTGCAAATGAATTTTGAGAAATGAATAGAAGTATTTATTTTGATGAACATGATTTATAATTTCTTTCATTGATGATTGTATTAATTAAATAAAGTTAGTAGCTCCAATAAACTAATTAATAGACAAAAAGATAATTCTTTCAAAAGTAGCCCCAAGGTCATTACCAATAGTTAGCAGACAATCGAGGTCAGAAGGATCATAGCAGGGTGACTCCGGTGTAATGGATCTTAGTCGGGTGATTATAGTTTGAGGATCGTTATTAGTGATAGAGGTCAGAGAGTTTGTAGTTTTTGGTAGTGGTATGAGGATCGCAATTAGGCAATAGTACTCTAAGGAGCATAGTCGATGGGTGAATGTGGTTTAAGGGCTATAGTTGGGTGATGGTGGTTCGAGGATCATAGTTGGGCAACAAAGGTCAATCAGAGGGATTGTAGTCGGGCCACTGAGGTTTAGGAGATCATAGTCGGTGTGTGACGGTGGTTTGAGGAATGTGATTGGGTGATGGTGGTCCTAAGATCATAGTTTCACGTTGATTGGCTTGTGCAAGTTTGGTGGTGAGGTTCGTCGATAGTGGTGCTCAGATGGAGTTCTGTGATTTAAGACTTAGAGCTATCTTTCGTCTATAACCAAGAGAAGCAGCCCACCATGTGAAGAGTGGAGGCATATTTATTGAATTTTTTGAGCTGCGTGCTTCATCAATATGGAGAAGATCCGGAGCAAATTCGGAGTGCTTCATCAAATAACCCATATTAGCCCCCTCGATTATAAAGCATTTGTTCAACATTTAACTACCTTAATGATATGTGATTTAAGTGAACTTGGGATCATTAGATTTTTCTTATCGAGCCGCTCAATTCAACTATAAGCATGTCATATAGGGAAATCATTCGGTAATGATATAACAAGTGTTGTGAAGCTTCAAAATATGCTTCTGACCATTGATTACTGCCCATTTGTGTTCGGATTGAACCAATTTTGATGTTGTTGGATTCATCTTGTTGAGATTTTTAGTTTGAGTATAAATTTGTTGAAATCGGAGTTTGGATCATCCCGTATTTAGTTTTTAAAATTTCCTACTTGAATATTTCTTGAAATTCAAGCTCGATCAAACCAATTTTTTGAGCGACTTATCCCATCTAATTTTATGATGTATAATGTATTTACCCTAGCATAAGTGGAAATTTTCTCTTTTTGTTAATTGTCATTTTGTATGCTTCACCAATTATCTAATTAACAATAAATGATATGCTATGCACGGATGCCGAAATAATAGTTTTAAATTAATCTACAAAAATATTATATTTTTGTAGATGAAATTTACTTTTTCTAAGTGTTGGCGCATGTTGTCTATATTGGTAAAGTTCAAATCGTCCATAATTTTTCACCTAATTAGTTGTTTAAAATTGAAGGTGTAATGTGGTTATTTTGTGATTCCTTCCTAAGGATAAATCATTTGCTAGCATATTAAAATTAGAGCATTTGGCATTCAGCATGCATCAAATGCCTTTAATTAGTACTATACACGCCATGCAACAAATTTTGCATGATCTTCTCACATGAAATGACATCCTTGATAATGCAAATTATATATGTTTATATGTTGTTGCATATGAAAATGATAACAATGGACTCATACATATGTGTGTTGGGTCCATGATTATAATATCCTTATAAAGCGAAAGTTAAAAGACTTTATATGTGAGAGCAAGCACAGATAGGTGAACTCTCTCGACTTAGGTTTTAAATGTTTTAGTGTCATACAATTAATACATATTGTTGTTTCGAATGATCAGGCTACTATGATTTAAATTAATTCAAAGTGATTCATGTGTGTGCATGCGCGCATGTCTGTGTGCATGTGTGTGGAGAGAGGGAGATTGTCAAGAAGTGATATGACAATGATGTAGTTAGTTTAATTAGTGCAATTATGACTCAGATTAGGTGATATCTTATAATATGATCATGTCGCTCCTTTCATATTGAATGAAATAAATTGAAGAAGATATAAAATGATCATAATATTTATTAGGAGTGTAAAAATTAGACCCAACCCAAAACTTGACACGGAACCAACTCAGAAAATTTTTGGTTCAAGTCAACCCATTTGCTATACGGGTCGGGTTCGGGATCAATTATCCAACCCATTTATAAATCCGAGTCGAGCTCGGGTTCACCCGAAAACCTAAAAATAACTCAGAATGACCTAGTGTACACAATCTCGTGACTCGTCCGTGCCCTCGTCTCGTGAACACTCACTTCATAAAGGAGTGTTCACTCCGGTAACCCGCACAGGTCAAGTCTGGGTTGAAATATTTGACCAGTTTACAAAAAGTGATTGATTCGGATTGGATCAACTAATGTCGGGTCAATTTCGGATTGGACCCGAACCCAACCCGTGACTTGATTTTGATAGCCCTAATATTATTATTATGATATTGCATTTCTATTATATTCTAAAAAAAAATAAAAAAAATAAAATTCATGAATTCAATAATATTGTTTTTTTAGTGAACAAAAAAAGACATTATTTTATTTTTTTTTAATATGCATGTATTAATCTCTTTGTTGAGAAAGATAAAATAAAAATCTTTTTTTTTTGGGGGGGGGGATGGGATTTTGAGGGCAAAAGCCCTGATTCCATTAATGAAAATTAGTTACATGTAATAAAAGTAAACCTATAAACCATAAACAAACAAGAAAAACCAAAAAAACTAATAGAGAAAAACTTGTCACCCCAAGCAAGCAAAAGCGCATTGGGGGAGCCAAAAACCGGGCTCAAGGTATTGCCGAAACGCATAACATCCTCTGGTTGCAGTGGAGAATCACAAAAAGATCATAGAATCTGTCAGCGGCAGGCCACTGCCATCCAAGGGGAGAAAAAGAGAAATACGAGCATCATTGCCCAACAAAACCTTCAAAATCCCAAAACTGTCCCAGCACAGACACATCAATTTAGCATAGAAAAATTGGTTTTGAGCTCATCAAAATGTTTCCACCTCCTCACCTTGAGGAGGAGAGCCTGCCTAATTAAGAAACAAATCTTGGAGGGGTTATTCCATGTATTATCAAACCATAGAGTATTCCTTTCTTTCCAAAGATAATAAACCGAGCAACAAATAAGTAGGAAGAAAAAAAAATTTCCCAACTGAAGAAACCGTGAGTTTCCTCAATGAAATCAAAAACATGTAGTAGAGACAGTCTAAAAGGAAGCTGCCCATTCCAAGCAATAAATTGAAGATAACAAAGAATGAAAAATCGCATTCAAAGAAGAGATGTGAATGGCTTTAAGAACCACTTTGACAAAATGAACATAAAGGACTAACATCAACAGATCTCATACGAAGTAAATCATCACTTTTCAAGTGTCCGAGAACAGCCATCCAGACATAAGAAGAAAATATGAGAGAGTGATGTTTGTGCCAAATAAACTTGTACCAACTGACTACCTCCAAATTAATAAAGAACTAAGCATAGAAGGTAGAGAAAGAGGGATTTTGTAAGCCATCCCAAGATATAGCTAGTTGCTCACAGATAGAAATACCCTGGACCATAGCACGCAACTGATCGGGAAGAGTAGAAGGATTGACCCACTGGTTGTCATTATTATAGCAGCTAACATAAGGCAAACCGAGCCTAACATAAGGAAAAATTTCATAAAGAGATTTATCATTGCACCAAGGATCCCATCTCATAGATAAAGTGTTGTTAGGAGAAACAGCCATGGAAATAGAACATCTAATTGAATGTGTAGTAGAACACAGTAATTTATATGACTAATAAGATTGATGTAATGGCAGATGATTCACATGAACTGTATAGCATCATTATACAAGTACATATAACATTGATATTATAAAACGTGCATACACATATGGCTTATAGATAAGGTTCTCACAATTGATAAGATTGATACTCATAATAATGAATTTGATATAAACATTATATGTATGCATTGCATAGATATTATACAATAAGTATATGATAAAGGAGGGTTCATTGATATCATTATATATATATATATATATATATATATATTGGTATAGAAATGGTAGATCCTATTGGTCCTTTGTAATGTTATTGATCACTACTTATAAGATGTACAAGTGCACTGATTTTATTGTTCATATAATATGACATTGTTCACATTGACTTCTACATGATTTTTTAGTTATATATTCATACTGATATGGAATGATTACATTTTTATTGTTTTTTATTTCCAAGCATTAATTATACTTGTATGTTATTGTAATCAACTGAGTTGTTAGCTCACTCTACAGTTTTTACATTATTTTAGATAGGGGTCAAGATCTAGTTGAGTGAGGTAGGTTGAATCTATATTATTTTATTTTTGTAGTCATGAGTAGAAGGCTATAACAATATAATGATTGATATCCTGGCTATTGTAAATGAATTTTGAGAAATGAATACAATTGTTTATTTTGATAAACATGATTTATAGTTTCTTTCATGATTGTATTAATTAAATAAAATTAGTGGATCCAATAGACTAATTAATAGATAAAAAGACAGTTCTTTCAAAATTAGACCTAGGTATTACCAATAGTTAGCAGACGATCAAAGTCAGAATGATCTAATAGGGAGACTGAGGTACAATGGATCATAGTTGGATGATTATGGTCTGAGGACCATTATTGGTGATAGAGGTTGGAGAGATCATAGTTCTCGGCAGTGGTCTAAGGATCACATTCAAGCAATGGTAGTCTAAGGATCATAGTCGGGTGAAGGTGGTCTGAGGACTATAGTAGGGTGATGGAGTTCAGAGGGATTGTGGTCAGGACACTGAGGTCTGAGGGACTATAGTCGGTGGGCAACGGTGGTATAAGGAATGTAATCTGGTGATGGTGGTCCTAAGATTGTAGTAGAGCGATGAAGGTCTGAGGGATTGTAATCGAGCCTATGAGGTTTAAGGGACCATAGTTGTGCGACTAAGGTTAGAGGACCATAGTCGAGTGATGCTAGTCCAAGAATTGTAGTGAACTTTCAATCTAGGTTGGAAGGATTGTAATCAATTGACGGTGGTTTTGAGGAATGTAGTCAAGTGATTGTGGTCTCAAGACTATAGTAAGCGGGCAACTGAGGTTGGAAATACTGTAGTCGAGTAATAATGGTCAAATGGACAGTAGTCGGGTAGCAGAAATTCGAGGGACCATAGTTGTGCGACTTGGGTGTAAGGACCATGGTCAGCAAAATGTTTGATGATAATGTTCACGTGATGAAAATTCTAATGGAGGTAGCCAGGTGGAAGTCAGATGGCGGCAGCTAGGTGGAGCCCAGACGGTGGCAGCCAAACAAAGGTCCAATAATGATGGTCGAGCATATATATGGCAATGATGGTCGAAATAATAACTAAGATGTCATTTTTCGTTGATCGGCTGGTGAAAGTCTTACAACGACAGGCAAGCAGTGAGGGATTGTTGGTAGTGGTGCTCAGGTGCTGTTTTATGATTTAAGACTTAGAGCTATCTTCCCTCTATAGGCAAGGGTCCAAGCACCCCACCATGTGAAGAGTGGGGGCTTATTTATAGATTTTTTGGAGTGACATGTTTCATAAAAAGGGAGAAGATCCGGAGAAAAGTTATAGTGCTTCATCAGATGACACATATTAATCCCCTCGATTATAGAGCATTTGTTCTTTAGATTTGCCTAATCAAGCAGCCAATTAGACTATAAGCATGTCATATTTGGAGATCATTTGGTAATCTAGTAAGTGCTTTGAAGCTTCCAAATATGCTTCTGACTGTTGATTACACCCATTTGGGCTCGGATTGAACAAATTTTGGTGTTGTTGGATTCATCTTGTTGAGATGTTTAATTTGAGTATAAATTTGCTGAAATTGGAGTTCGAATCATCCTAAATTTAGTTTTTTAAAATTTCCATCTTGAATATTTCTTGAGATTCATGCTCGATCAAGTAGATTTTTTGGGTGACATGTCAATTGCTTTTTTTTTTTTATGCTTCAC
The DNA here is from genome assembly GCF_001605985.2 of Dendrobium catenatum. NCBI lineage: Eukaryota > Viridiplantae > Streptophyta > Magnoliopsida > Asparagales > Orchidaceae > Dendrobium > Dendrobium catenatum. The sequence goes on along the minus strand of NW_021319004.1, from coordinate 1,591,027 downwards.
AAAACATCTAATTAACAATGAATGGTATGCTATGCACGCATGCTGAAAAAAAAAATTGTTTTTTAATTAACGTACAAGAACATTATATTTTTTGTTAATGAAATTTTGTTTTTTCTAAATGTTGGCGCATGTTGTATATTGGTAAAGTTCAAATCGTGCCTAATCTTTCACTTAATTAATTGTGTAAAAAAATTGTCTGCGTGCATGTGTATGGAGAGAGAGAGAGAGAGAGAGAGAGAGATTGCCAACATGTGATATGATGATGATTTAGGCTTCGTTTGGGACGGCTTTTTTATTGCTTTATGAAACGGAGTTTTAGTACAAAATTTTTAAATTTTGTACTAAAACTCCGTTTCAGAAAGCTATAAAAAAGCCGTCCCAAACGAAGCCTTAGTTAGTTTAATTAGTGCCATTATAACTCATACCATCTAATATCTTATAATGTGATCATGTCGCTCCTTTCATATTGAATGAAATAAATTGTAGAAGATATAAAATGATCATAATATTTATTAGGAGTGTCAAAATTAGACCTAACGAAAAACTTGACTCGGAACTGACTCAAAAAATCTTTGGTTCAAGTTAACCCGTTTGCTATACGGATCGGATTCGGGATCAATTATCTGACCCATTTATATATCCAAGTCGGGTCCGGGTTCACCCGGAAACCTGAAATTAACACGAAATGACATGGTGTACACAACCTCGTGACCCATCCGTGCCCTCGTCTCGTGAACACTCACTTCATATAGGAGTGTTCACTCCGGTAACCCGCACGGGTCAAGTATGGGTTGAAATATTTGACCAATTTACAAAAAGTGGTTTGTTCGGATTGGATTAATTAGTGTCGGGTCAATTTTGGATTGGACCCGAACTCAACCTGTGACCTGATTTTGATAGCCCTAATATTTATATTATGATATTGCATTTCTATTATATTCTAAAAATAAATAAAACAAATAAAATTCATGAGTTCAATAATGTTGTTCTTTTAGTGAACTAAAAAGACATTTTATTTTATTTTTTTAATATGCATGTATTAATCTCTTTGTTGAGAAAGACAAAATAAAAATCTTTGGTGAGTAGTCTCTATCCCTCACCCTTCCTACCCAAGTTCTAAATTTGAATAAAAAAGCTCTTTAGTGCCCTTCTAGTATTGTCTTTATCCCTCTCCAAACAAGCTAATTTGCATCTCATAATCAAAACTAGATAATAGAAACATATATCCTTTGTAAAATATAACTTTCTTTAACGATAAAAATACTACTCCAAAAGGGGAACTTGTTCTGATAGCTATGGAGAGTTTTACATAGCCTTCTTGCTCTCCGTGGACGATTTTGCTGATCTATTCATAAAATAGAAGAAAAATCTTGGCCAGAACATTAAACGCAGAGTTAAATTTAAGATGGTTTCGTACAAGGACTGTGACTGCTTTTCAGGCAATCTGCATCTTGTATCCATGGACTGTACATCCTTAGCCTGCAAAATATTAGCATACAAAATAATTATCAAAAATTTTTTTCTTTGACATTTGATCCAAGATTTGATTTGGGGTGATTTTTTATTATTTTTAAAAGCAATTTTTTAGTACATATAAAAAATTACTTTTAGAAATAATAAAAAAATCATCTCAAACAAGAGATATTATTACGTGCAGTGTCCACACACAGAACTGTTTGGTTTTATAAACGTGAGCAATAAAAGCGTAGTTACTGTTTACTACTGAGCTTTTGTTAGTCAGCCATGCGCTTTTACAGTGTTTTTACTGTTCTCAGTCACAAAACTGAACAGTTCTCTGTGTCCGGACTCTGCACGTAATAATTTCTCCCAAAATGAAGCCTAAGTCAAACGCAAAGACACAACATATACAAAAGTTTCCAACTCAAGACCTCTTGGTTAATTAGTAGCCAATGCCCCAACCAATGAATCAATGTGAGCAGCATTAAAATGCTAAAATTCCAAATCTAAATTTAGTTTTTTTATCTTTTTTTTTTTAATGCAAATTTGGTTTAACAAAATTTTCTTACAAAATAGAAGTATAACTTAATAAGCTTGCAAATGAGTTAATTCTTGCAACATATTTTATTTCTAGAAAAATATAATAATATTTATTATAATATAATAATATTTTAAAATTATCATAATTATAACCATTAAAGCTTTATCTTGCACTTTTGGATAACTAATTAAAGATGATTTGAAGAGAACTGAATACTCACATCAGAGATGAACTTGAGTCCAACTTTGATCTCTCCTTTGAAAGTTCGGTCTTCGAGAACAACATTATATGGGGCTGGCTTTAATTCTATGCTTCCTCTGCGAATTCCCTCTTTCAGGATGTCCATAAGATGTATCCTGCATGATCACTCTAAATAATATTATCCACGCAATAAATTATATTCTTACTGTTTTTTAAAATTATTTTTTAGATAAAAAAATAAAAAATTTGTACTAAAAAATAGATTTAGGCTTCGCTTGGGACGGCTTTATTTCTTGTTCTTAAAACAGCTTTTTAGTACAAAAATTTTTAATTTTGTACTAGAAAGCTGCTTTAAGAAGCAGAAAAAAAGCCATCCCAAACGAAGTCTTAATAAGCAGTAAGAAAGATGTCCAAATGAAGCTATTTTTTTTCCTCAATACCATCATTTTTCTTTTAAGTGTTTGATGTATACCTAAGATTTTGAACAAATGAATCAAATTCCAATACACGACCCTGACCCGACACGGCCAGCTGACCCCTATTGCATTGAGCGCAGTAATATTTTAATAAAATTATTTAGAACACAACATAAAAAAATGAAAATAAAAAGAGATTGAAGGACACAATCAATTTTTATTATAAGTAAATATATTTTTTTTTACATTCCTTAAAATAAATTAATAAATGTACATAATTGAAAGTATTTCATATTATCTTATTTTATACATAAACTTTAAAAATTTTTGAATGATAAAATTTAATGTTTGAAAGCAAGAAAAAACTTATTTTATTAATAAAAATATAGCTCATTTTAATTCAAAATCATTAATTTATATATATATTTCAGAAAAAAAAAATTCAAGTAAAAATAGCTTACGTGGCTTCACCAATGTGATAATCTTCAAAAAACTTGTCCTGCCTGATGATCCATAGCTTCATCCTCGTCAACTTCTCCAAGTCTAAATGAGATAACTTGAATGAGAATTTCTCGTTCCACCTAGCCTTGCCATTATCATCTAATACAATTAAGATATATTAATAAACGGCAGCCAAACTATAACAAACTTTCATTCTCAAGTCAAAAAAAAAAAGTTTTTACTTGCTATATTGTTTAATAATAGATAACAAATTCATCAAAAAATAATTTTTTTCACGATAACTTCACTGAGGGTCTATTTAGGATAGCTTTCTCTCGGATTCATTTTTCACTGTAACTATAAATTATTTTGGCTACTGTTTCCTTGATGCTTCCCATAACATTTAGAAATTTATGTGATGAAAAACTATTTTTTGTAACCTCCTGCAACAACTTCACAATTAATTTTATAAAACACTACAGCTGTTCCAGATAGGACTTTAATCTCTTTATAATCTACTATAGCCACTTTATCTTCTCCATATTATCAGAAAAGATTGTCTTATAATATGCCGAGCTAATTTTGGATTCATGATACAAGCTAAGCTTTGTTTGGAAGAGCATTATTATTGCTTCTTAAAGTAACTTTTTAGGAAAAAATTACTAAAAAAACTACATTAAGAAACAGCAAGAGAGCCATGCATCTCAAACACAGCCATAATGAAAGAAATCATATATCCACAAGCCTTTACAAAATTTCAAGATTTTTGATTCAGGGATTAAGTAATGATACACATATTTCATTATAATCATATTCTCATCCTGATATTTGAATGAGAAGATCTTGAACCAAATTTATTTATATCAGCATTTTTCCCTTGAAAATATAATTATTATGTTATATAGAAACTGATACAAGGAATTTCTTCAAGCATAAATTGATGCAGAAGAGAAGAGAGAAAAAATACACACCAGTTGTGAATTTACTTGCAGTAGTATGCACACCACATTCTATAATAACATGGCTCGTTGATCCTGCGGATTTAAATGCATAAAAACACTAATAAAATTAAATATTTTTTGAATCTCTACTGTCACCATTGATGGCTAAGTACTATAAGATCAGAAAGCTCGAACCTGGGAGCCTTGCATGCTTTAAGCCTTCTGCATTTACTAACAAGATCTCCAAAACTCCACCTGACATGTCTTCTGTAGTGAGAAGAAAATAGGAGGCTAAGAGAAAGAATGGAAAATAGATACTTATAAAGCTAAGGTAGTCTTGGGTTATTCTTCTTAGAGTTATTTCAATATTTAATGCTGAAATGAAAACTTCCGCGTTTCAGACACTATTTAAGAGGAAGAACTGATTAAGACTACAAACAGAAAACTGCTCTGATTATTTATTACTGTTTTTAGTTTTAAACGGATATTTGTGTTCAGTTATGAAAACTCCTTTCTTTAGAGAGAGATTATTTTGTGCGGACACCAGACGGAGAGAATCGTCCGGTTTTCTCTTTGTCTATAGTATAAGTGTAACTGCAACAGTAAAAGCGTAGCTCATTGTGCTTTTACCATAGACAAATGGAACACCGGACAGTTCTCCCGTATGGTATCCACACAGAATAATTCATCCTCCCTCTCTGCATGCATAGAAACTCCAGTGAAACAACTACTGAATAAATACTCATTTTTGTTTTTGTTGATGTCTTAGCTTTCACTCTGACAAACAAAAATGTAATATATAAATAAATGACAATAGTATAAATGAGCTTTATTGAATTCAAAACAACCTGGCATGGTAATAAACTCATTGATTTCAATAACTATGGGATGGAATTTCATCCGTGCAAGTTGTTTCAAGCTTGAACTTCACAATGTTTAAGATAATCTAACATCCTAAGATTCTACGCAAATGTTTCAAATAAAAAGATAAGTTGAAAGTAGATCACAAGAGTTGTAAAAAATTTTGTATTAGTCTTAGGATTATAATGTGTATGGCTGTCAAAATCAGGTCACGGGTCGGATTCGATTCAAACCCGAAAATAGTTGATCTGACCTGAATCCGCCCATTTTTGCAAACGGGTCAAATATATCTCTTTTTCTAATTTTTAAGAGTAATATTTTAATAAAATTGGGTTTAATTTCATAACATTAAATCAAACAGATTGTATTAAATCATTTGATTATAGACTGCTCACTCGATATTTAAGTGTCTTACTAATCTTAGAATTAAATAATTATATACTCATTGAATTGGTTTCATAAAGATGATTGATTTGATTATATGGATGCAATATTCAGAAATCATTTGATCCTTTAATTTATGTCCCAAAGCTTCTAAATATGCTTCAGATATTTGATTTAAGCTCATTTGTACACTAACATGACTACATTTGGTGTCATTGAACTCCTCCTGCAATATATCGAGTTTGGTTAGCTATAAGTTTATTGAAATCTGAATTTTGATTTAGAAATCAATTATGAATGTTTCCTCCATAAAAATTCATGGTGGACCAAATAGATTTCTTGAAGATGTCTTATATAAACATGTATTTTGGGAGGAATTATTATAATAACCTATTAAAATGTTAAATATATAAAATATTTGAATTAAAAGTATGTAATATTGATACGGCATCACAAAATTAGCTTGATCGGGCACGAATCTCGAGGCAAAAGCTAGTTGGAAACTACAAAAATTAATTTTGGGCGCACCCGAACTCTGATTTCAGCGAGCTTACAGTCAAACTGAGCGTCTCGGAAATACGAACCCAACGACACCAAGATCAACCCAATCCGAGCCCAAATGAGTCCGAATCAAGGGCTCAGAGCGCTGTTGGAAGGTTCAAACTGCAATTTGAGTTACCAAACGGTCTCCGATTTTGACGAGCTTATACTCGAATCGAACGGATCGACGAGA
>NW_021319004.1:1527232-1584224 GCF_001605985.2 Dendrobium catenatum | reverse complement strand
ATATATTAAACATAAATCCTTATATAATAAATAATAACACAATAATTAATTTAGTAAAAAAATTAAACTGCTAATCTTATTTTATCTAGAGCATCTCCAACCGAACTACAAACACATATATATTGTTTGCCAATTGCTAAACCCGATGCCGAACGCAAATCTATGTTATTGTTGTGAACCGTGCGATGTCTTTATAAGTACCGCACTGTTCACCAACGCTATTCTGTTGCTAAGAAATAGAGCTAATTGAAGAAAAAATATACACAAAATATTTTTTTGTTATTAAAAAATCGAAGTTAGATTAAAAATGAGTTGCTATATTTTAGAGTATTATTATATATTTTAATAGGGGTGTCAAAAGTTGACACGACTCGAAACCCGACCCGGAAAAATCTTGGTTCGGGTCAACCCATTTGTGAAACACGTCGATTCCGGGTTCAGATTTCAGAACTGTTTGAAAAATGGGTCGAGTTTATGTTGACCCGACAACCTGAACTGACCCGTTTGGTCATCCCACGTGTCAGGACTGGTGTCACATCAAGTTTCGCCACATCCGATCACGTCCTCGTCCACATCTGTCGGTCCTTGTCAGGTGTCGACGTGTCGCAGCCGTCGGTCCAGCCTGCATAGCCGCACTTGCATCCGCATCTTGCTCGAGCGACCAAGCTACCGCTGCTGCCGTCCATCCTGCACGCCGCACTTACTGTCGATGTCTCCGCTCCGCCAGACTCAACAAACCCGCTCTGCTCCGCATTCTCTGCTCTGCTTTGTAGTTGTTCGCATGTCGTGTCGTGTCAACCCGATAACCCATACAGGTCGGGTCCGGGTTGACAAATCTGACCCGTTTATAAAACTAGATCTAGTTAGGATCAACCCGTTTACAGTCGAGTCCAATCAAATTCGATCCAAATTTGACCCGTTGATGAGTGCAATCACATTAGATCCAAATTTGATCGATTGACCTGAATTGACACCCATATTTTTTAAGTACAAAAATGAGTTTTTGGATTCGAGGACGAGAAGATAAGCTATGAAAATGGGGAAGAGCAGAAACAGACGAGAAGAGGAGGAAGTCAAAGGATTAGATCATTAGAGTGAGAAATGATTGCTTTTTTTTTTTTCCTGAAGGTTAGAAAGGATGTTAGTTTATTATTATTATTATTATTATTATTATTATTTAAGAAAGGAATGTTGGTTGACTATAAGAGAAAGACTGGAGACCTAGGCGGCTCTTAGTCAAAGAAGAAGACGAGCACTAGCGGCATGGCTGCTCGATCGAAGGAGACACGGCGGGTCCGACGGAGAGAGGAAGGTATGTGATGCCCTAACAGTTTACCTATAAAGCACGAGATTTTATGCACCAATGGGCTTAGGGGTCTACGAGTTATGCTTACATACAAGATAAACAGAGTTTTAGATGGAAGTTCATGCAAATTAAGTTAATCAGACTTTCGTATCTGCAATTGTTGGTAGATTTAGCACATTTTATCTTCTCAGGAAAATTAAAATGGATCTTTCTAGAATTGAGCACAGACTTGCTCAGATATTCAGAGTTGGAAATCGTGCCACCAACTGGCTTGCAAATTTGGAAGTTGATATTACCTGTATGTAATTGAATCGACCCTCCGAATATTTCTCCTGCTCTTAATTCAATTCTCATCTGTTACAAAATGTTTTGGCTTATTCTAACGTTCTCGTATCCGTCTTCTTTAATTTGTCATCTCGTTTTGTTTTTGATGATGATGTATCTGCCTTATCATCAAGATCATCAAGATCACCTCTTTGGCTCCTTCCTCACTTCTTTATTTCTAGACTACCTAGAGGAGGTGTTTGGTAGAACTCATGATTTGATTAAATTAGGATTTCGTAAATCCTTTAAATCCGGATTTCGAAAATCCTAAGGGGGCCTAAATCCTGAAAACTGTTTGGTGACATTCATGATAAATCCTATTAAATCTTGTGTGAGTGTTTGTCTATAGAAAAGATTTAATGAGCGGACTTTTCCTCTTTAGCCAATGGATTTTGTAAATCCGGCAATAAAAAAGATTTTGAAAATCCGGAATTTAGCACGAAAAGGTGGAATTTTCCATCTACAGTGGCTTTATTTGCCGTGAGATTTGGTTTTGCATTTTAGGTCGTTTGGCTGGATTTCGCTCAAATCCGCCTAAAGTACGGCCTATACAACCCCAAAGAGTTCTTAGCTATTGGACGACTTCATTCTAAAGGGAATTTCAAATTTGGCAAGCTGAGTTATGTAACAAGTTGTAAGTGGCCCGAGCTGATTCATATTCAGCAACTTGGTGAACTAAATTCAGTTTCTCGATGACTTGATCAATTTAATCTAAATAAGTATGAGCGCATAAATTATACCATTACTCATGTTAAATTCCCTCTATAAAATGTGTTTGGAAGTCAATGAACAACTTGAGTAGTTAAATAGGAATTAATGGAAAGCACTGCTGCTGCATTTCTTCTCGTTGTTGACCATATAGATCTGCCTTAGATTACTCCAAGCTATAGCAATTGACATGAATAAATCCCTTTCTCGCCCCAACCATTCTCTTTCTATCAATATATATAACATAAATGCGCACAAGGACAAACAGCACATGCAGACTAAATTAAATATAGTGCTCTGAACTGGAATACTTTAAGCTTCATACCTTTTCATTGTTTTTTTGTTTAAAATACTGTCAAGTGCCTCAACAAGCAGGAAAGAAGCTCCTGAAATTTTGGAATGATGGGCATAAAATAATCCAACTTTTTCTATAGATCCATCTAATATGCATTACATCTATCCTATAAAAAGGTACCCAACCAACTAAATAGAACTCAGAAACTAACTTAACAGAATCTCTATCTTTCACCGTCTCTAAAATGCAGGATTCTCTTATGACTCCTCTTCAACTTCCTCTCTTGGATGTCTCCCAACCCTTACATCCTTCTGTTCTCTCTGTTCTCAATTCAGCTTGTCGTGATTGGGGCTTCTTCCACATCACCAACCATGGAATCTCCAAGGAACTCTACAATAAGATCTACATCCTATGCAAAGAAGTTTTTAACCAGCCTTTAGATATTAAGCTCAAGCTAGGACCATCAGCCAGCATCAATACCTACACTCCTCACTTCATTGCATCCCCTTTCTTCGAAAGTCTTCGAGTTTCTGGTCCAGACTTCTATAACTCAGCTAAGAAATCAAGCAATGTACTATTTCAACGAGCCAATTCGGAGTTCTGGTAAATACTTTGATTTTCTTAGCACTCATTCTTCTAACTCAGCTAAACAACCTAGCTCTACTATTTTTGCAGTGAAGTATTGCAAGAATATGGAAATAAGATGATTGATTTATCAAAGAAGATTATCTCTATTCTTTTGAATTGTCTTGAAGATGGATTTGAGAAGAAATACCATGAATCTGAATTCATTAGGTGCCATGGATACCTTAGGATTAACAACTACTCAGCTCCAGGGAACTTTGATACAGGAGAAATTGAAGGGCTTGGAAAACATACAGATATGAGCTGCATCACAATTCTTTACCAGGATGAGATTGGTGGGCTTCAGGTAAGATCAAAGAGAGGGGAATGGGTGAACTTAACACCAAATGAAGGAACATTGGTAGTGAACATTGGAGACTTGCTCCAAGCTTGGAGCAATGGACGGCTGAGATCATCCGAACACAGGGTGGTGTTAAAACATTGTGTTAATAGATTCTCAATGGCTTTCTTTTGGTGCTTTGAGGATGAAAAGGTGATAAAAGCTCCTGAAGATTTAGTGGGAAAAGAAAACAGTAGAATGTATCCACCATTTATTTGTCAGGACTACGTAAAATTTCGGGAGAATAGTGAGAGAGGAAGATTTGATATTGTTGGATATACTGTTGATGATTTCACCCTGAAAAGCACTTCGATATCTAAAGATTTTAATTCTAAACGAAGTGCTAGTATCTGATTTTCAATCTGAGAAAGATATTTCATCTTTTCTGAATTGAATTGTTGTATTCTCCCCATTGTAAAGTTATACGAGTAAAAGATGTGATCTTTTCTACCATTCATGGAATTGTTTTCATAGCCTCTGAAATATAATTGACATTAACGGGCTGTTTGGTAGCACCCAAAATTTCATTTAAGTAGGATTTCGTAAATCCTCTAAATCCGGATTTATGAAATCCGCTGGGGGGTTAAATCCTAAAAACTATTTGGTAACATTTATGATAAATCTTGTGTGACTGTTTGACTATTGATTGTTAAATCCTGAAACAAGCGGAGTCTTCTTCCCTCTCGCGCCAACAGAGTGTTAAATCCGCCGAATCAGAGGATTTCAGAAATCCGGGAATTGTCACAAAAAGTGGTAATTTTCCGTCTACGGCGGCTTTCATTTACTGAGAGATTTGGTTTTGCATTTTAGGCGGTTTGGCTGGATTTCGCTCAAATCCGGCCTAAATCCTGTTACCAAACAACCCCTATATATTGAGGCAATTCAACCGTTGAATATTGAACCTAATGAAATAGCTATGGATGTTACTTGGTTGGTGGATGAAAAGAAGAAATCCTATGAGATATTTGAATGTTCTTAATTGTTGAATAATGCGTTAGATACGAGTTGAAAAACTTGGGATTTCGGGCCTGTTTACATTGCAAAACCACAAATTTGGTGCAGATTACGTGGACCAATTTGGGCCTTAAGATATGCTCTAATTACCGTGTGGAAGGATTATGCAGGGAACAGGATGGAACAAGGAGTCCTTTGATTTGATGGTTTTGAAATAAAAAATCAGCATTCATAAAAGTGACTTCAAATATTTTCGGTAGGAAAAATAATAATGATTATTTTACTAGACTTTATATATATTTTTCTTTTTTAGTGAACCTAACATCCTTTAGACATGTAAAATATGCTTATTTCTGCTGTCCTTATTGTCCAAGAAACAACTTAGATAAATGACACTTGTTTGTATGCAAAGGCTCCAGCGACGCTTTGGGAATGTAAATCACTAAATAATTGTTGCACAGTCTGGCAAGAAGACATGGAAGCTAATCATAGAATAAGGGGTTTTAAGGGATTAGTTGTCATATAAGTTGACAATTTAGAAAACTTCTATTGAACAAAAAGGTCGCAGCTCGTGAGTGAAGAAAAATATAAAACAAAGATAAAGTGTTAGGTAATATGTGATTTTGCTTATGCACCTCCAATTTGTCTCATGTAATTACAATTTAGATATTAATATATACATAGAAGAAGCAGGCGGCTGGCATGTAAAATTATTTGAGGAGCATAACTCATAATTTTTTTGTACATACATATACCTGTGAATGATAATGGACCTTATTAACAAGCTAACCTGTGAGCGTACAACCTAGAACCTGTGTGAGAAAGAAAAGTATGGGGAAACACTAGAGAGAAGCTATGATAAAAACTTAAATATCAATTAGACAAAAAAAGGGCCTAAGTCACATAAGATTCAAAAGATGGAAAATGCTCATCAATGCCTCGTATTTATAAGATTTTGAGGGTTGCAAGAAACACTAAATCCACATTTTAATTCAAGTAAAATGCATTAAGGATGAAGTTTAAAAATTGCTTTCATTATTTGAGGATATTCTTATTTATACCATTGTAATGAAATCAGTTAAGTCAACGAAATCATCCATTTCACTGTTCATCTTCTTCCTGCTTTACTTCATGTTTGAGTTCTCGACTGTACTGTTCCTCGGTCTGCAAGAGTTCATCAACTAGACCTTATTAACAAGCTAACCTGTGAGCGTACAACCTAGAACCTGTTTGAGAGAGGAAAGTATGGGGAAACACTAGAGAGAAGCTATGATAAATACTTAAATATCAATTAGACAAAAAAAGGGCCTAAGTCACATAAGATTCAAAAGATGGAAAATACTCATCAATGCCTCTTATTTATAAGATTTTGAGGGTTGCAAGAAACACTAAATCCACATTTTAATTCAAGTAAAATGCATTAAGGATGAAGTTTAAAAATTGCTTTCATTATTTGAGGATATTGAATGTAGGTAGATGAGATATTTCAATAAGCTTTTTAATGAAGATTATGAGAATATGATAAACTTTAGTGACTTTAACACCCTTAAATGAAATAAAGATTTTTATTTTTATCATCATATTAGTAAAGCCGAAGTTTGAGAGGTTTTAAGAAATGTAAAATGTGAAAAAGCTGTTAAATCTGATGATATTATAATCCTTGGGTCAAGGCATCCTGGGTGATTGGAGGGCTAAGTCCTTTATTTTAAGCATCTCTCTATGACCTTATAAAAAAATTGTACATGAAAAAAATTAAAAAAGTGCAATGCTACACATACTACCTTGGACACATGTCACCTCTTTGTTGATCGAGGGAGAGTGGGGGCTACAAAGCTCTAATCATATGTCATTGCGTGAACTCGATAGTGTCGAGTTTGCACTAAGCGAACTCTACAGTGTGGGTGAGCTTAGTGCTACCTAATAGGATTGCATGAGTCTGTGGGGGATTTTTGAGCAATTAAGTGGTGCTTGATGGTTGAATGGTGTCGAAGGGCCATTGATGACCTGCATGGAGTCTTGGATTGCCCAAAGGAAAAGACAAGTGAGATTGCTTTAGAGAAGATGAACTCAGTGGTCAGCTGTTCATGGAAGGTTGAGTTGAAGGCTCTCTAGGTAGGTAATTTACTTTAGTTAAACTTGAATGTATTGAGACGAAGGTGCCCACCTCAGGTAGCAACGAGTTGTTGTGTCAACTACCTTTGTCCCCTGAGGCGAGTGCTTAGTTATTCAGTTTGCGAGGTTCCTTGCTGCCCCTGAGAGGAGGATATTTCTTTGTATGCCCCGACATATAAGGCATGATGTTCCTTCCTATGAAAAATTCTTCTATGGGGCCCGTTTGATGAGAGTCATCTCTTGGTAACACATCGACTATCTGCTAAGTACCTATGAAGGCATGCAAGGGCATAATATTATTCTAGGGGTGTAACTCAGTATAGCCCAACTAGAGACTATTTGGATTTGGCTTAAAAAATGGCTCGTGAGATGAGCTCCATATGCTAATAAGCAATAGTTATGTCAATCCATGCTTAGATCATTACCTTTCGAGTCAACTCGTTTAAAATTTTTAATACAAGAATTTGCTCAAGCTTTTAAATTGAGCTCAAGTTAGAACTTGAACATGATTAATTTCTAAGCTCAAGCTCAAACCATAGGTAGCTTGAACTTGAAAAGACTTATTTAAACCCCTATATATTACCCTATTTTCAATACAATAATTTCGTTTATAAATATAGAATATCTAGTACATACACTAAAAAAAATTTCCACGTGAGAAGGCATCTATGATGGAAGAAGGTTTAGTTGGGAAGGCTCCCTTTTGATTGGTTGGTAGCTGCGGTTGGTGCAATATTCAAAATGTTCTTATGGAATAATCTTCAATGCTTAAAAATTCAGCTGTGCATTAATTGTCTTGAAGAGTTTTCTTGCTAGACAAGTTGGAGAAGCATACTTTTGGGGTAGGCAGGCAACTTGTGGCTTGTCGTCACCACATCCATCACAGCACTATTTTTTTTTAGAAGAGACTTTGAAATGCATACCACATCTAAAATATTTGGTTTCCTACTTGGTAAGCATTCGCTTTCTATAAAGTTGGCTAAGAGTTTGAAGAATATTTATATGGCAAATTGATCAAACATTACAAAAATGTTAAAATTTGGAAGATAGTATTAGAGGTGGAAGCTTATTTCTGTCTATTTGTATTAGGTGTTGCCAACATTATAAGAGTGAGTATATAAATGACCGAGATTTAGGTTTCGTTTGGTACTGCTTTCTTACTGCCGCGTAAAACAGCTTTCTAGTATAAAAATTAGCAATTTTGTATTGAATAGATGTTTTAAGAAGCAGTAGGAAAGTTGTCACAGACAAAGCCTTAGAAATAATACTTTAAATTATTAAAAAAAATTGAAAAAAAAAAGGAGAAAGTACTTTAAACAAAGAAATTACTTTTAGAACATAGAAAACAACCAAAATTAAGGATTCAAGAGAAGCAATCAAATATTTTATTAAATTTCTTAAATTTGATTGATATTATTTGTTACTAATCAGGAAATAAATGCTCTAATTATCCTTTGAATTTGGATTTTAGATTTTAAAATTTAAAAGAGTTGAATATGATTGTGCTGAGACTGAAGAGATGTTTACAATCTGCACTTATACTTACTAGGAGTGAGTTACCAGCTAACAACTTTAATGCACGCTCAATCGCCTTATATGCAATGTATGAGAAGCTATACTCTGTCCTAAGAGATCAAAGGATGAATCAGGGTTGAAAAATTATCTTGATCGGGCACGAATCTCGAGGCAAAAATCAAATTGGAAACTTCAAAAATTAAATTGAAGATCATCTGAACTCCGATTTTAGCAAACTTACTGTCGAACTGAAAGTCTCGGAAATATGAACCCAATGACACCAAATTCAACTCATTCTGAGCCCAAATGAGTCCAAATCAAAGACCCAAAGCATATTTGGAAGGTTCAATCCATAATTTGGATTATCAAACAATTTCCAAATATGATATGCTTATAATCGAATCGAGTGGCTCGATGAGACAAATCCAACGAACCCAAGATCGTCAAATTCTGATATCATTAGAGCCTTCTAATGCCTAATAAACGGTCCACGATCAAGGGATTCAATATCGATCGTCCAATCAAATCACTCCAAATTTATCCTCGATCTTCCTCCTATTTATTAGCCATGCCACACTCAGAAAACTATAAATAGATCTCTCATTTCTCTTGAGAGGGAGACCCCAAGCAAGAAGAGAAGAGAAGAGAAGAGAAGGAAGAATAAAAGGAAGAGACTCCTCCTCGACCACTGCCGGACTTTCACTCGGCAACCAACTGACGCTAGAATTAAGCAAGCAAGCAAGAAGAGAAGGAAGAAAAGGAAGGGAAGGAAGAGACTCTTCATTGACCACCACCAGACTTTCACCCGGCTGTCAACTGACGTCGGAATTCTGCCCAACTGTCAATTGGTGTTAGAGTTCTGCCCGACAGCCGACTGAAGTCGGAATTCTAATCGATAGTCACATGAAGCCGAATTTTCGCCCGACCACTTTACATCATCGGATTTCCTATCTCTGTTTATAATTGAATTTCAATCCAATATTATTGTAATCTGATTGTCCTCAGTTTCAGGGACGAGTCAGCCACTCGTAACCAAAACAAACACTAGTGTAATCCTTTCAACTTGGCATGGCCCTATGATTTTTCCCATTTCCAGGGTTTCTACATAAAAATTCTTGTGTTACATTTTTTTCTCTGTCTATGTGTTGGATATCCATACAAGATTGAGCCGAAAAATTTTCAACTCTATCACCGCATATATTCTAACCCGCAACATATATAATGAAATCTCTTCAACTAGACAAGCCCTTATAGTTTTACCTTATGAAATTTTCCATATCAAAAATCTCTAGTATTCTCAAACTCTCTTATTAATCTATTTGTGCATTGGATACATGTGCACCGCTGGTATATAAAATATTACTCTACTCTTGTAAATTTATTATCGGAGTACTGTAAAACTGAACCTTTGGCAACTTAGGCATGACGCCATGACCTATACGATGGTTTAGTAGTCAAGTCTCTTACAATATTAAAAATCCAGTAATGAAAGTTGCTGTAATTTTTTTAGAGCTTATCAATTAAGGTGGCATACTAGTAAAATTAAAGATAGCGATGGTATACTATAATTTACATATCTATCTTGCTATATCAGTAAAAATATCTCAAATTAAATATTTATTTATTATTATTTTTAAATAATTCCTACCAAACCCAGGAAAAAAGAGTTATCAAGCAGCTTTTGTTTATCTTTGACTCTTTCCAGTCAAGGAACATTTATGAACCACTTTTATTCCTATCTAAAGATGGGCAAATTATTACGTCCGGGTTCCGGATTCGTCAGAACACCAATTCAGATGCGTCACGTCACCAAAATATACCGGATCCTAGTGTATTTGAATGACGTGACGCATCTGGATTGAATGTCCGGAATAATTCACCCTAAAGCTGGGACAAGCGGCCATCTAAGGTACTGCTTGTTGTAGACAAGCTATAATCCTTTTTTTTAATTTTGGGGGAATTTGCTATAATCCCTATCCACCAAAATAAATTAAATAGGCTTATATTCCAAGAAATTTTATATTTCTTTTAAGACAGCTTTCTTACTGTTTCTTAAAGCAATTTTCTAGTACAAAAATTTTAATTTTCATACTGAAAGTTTCTTTAAAAAATAATAATAAAATCATCTCAAATAAGAACAATTATTACGTCCTCCGACCGGACGTAGAGGAACGTTCGGTCGGAGGGAAATTCCCGCCAAAAAACGAGTTGTACCGAGCAAATACCGAGCAATAACGAAGAATATAATCATTTGAAGACCAAATACCGAGTTATACCGGGCTTTATCGAGCAAATACCGAGTTATACTAAAGTTGTACCGAGTTTTTCCCAGAAAAACTCGGTACAACTCGGTATTTCTCGGTACAGCTCGGTATAACTCGGTATTGATCTTCAGAGAACGGTATTCCTCATTATTATCAAATAATACCTAGTTGTACCGAGCAAATACCTGATTTTTTGACCGGAAATTGCCTCCGACCGGACGTTCCTCTACGTCCTTGCACCGGACATAATAAAAGTTCCTCAAATAAAGCCTGAATCTTTGAATGCTAAAACTCAAGCCTCATTTGGGCAACTTTTTTATTATTTTTTAAAACAGTTACAATTTTTTAAAAATTTTTTTTAAAAATAACTTTAAAGTTTCATTTTGGACAACTTCTTACTGCATCTCAAAATAATATTTTAATAAAAAATTATTTAAAAAAACAATAAGAAAATCATTTCAAATAAATCTAAAAAAAATATTAAAAAAAACTTCCCCAAATAAAACCTCAAAGAGGTATAATACAGTTGGAAGTTGAAACATTTACAGCATTGACTTGGGAGCCAATGCCGTGTAACGCTTACAAGCAAAAATTAATTACATTTTAAAACAAAGGAGCTGTTCCAATACGGCGAAGGCCAGAAGAAGAAGTCCAAGGCAAATTTGGTTGGCAGTAGATAGAGAATACAATTTATAAACACTTAATTTTATTTTCACTTTAATAATAAAGTCAGCATCAAAAGATGTGATAAATTTGCATAGCTCAAAATATATGAAAACTTTTTATTACATGCAATCGGGGAACTTTTATTACATCCGGTGTAAGGACGTAGAGAAACGTCCGATTGGAGGCAAAATCCCGCCAAAAAACTTGATATTTGTTTGGTACAACTAGCTATTATTTGATATTAACGAGGAATATCGCTCTTTGAAGATCAATACCGAGTTATACAGAGCTGTACCGAGAAATACCGAGTTGTACCAAGTTTTCTAGAAAAAACTCGGTACAACTTTTGTATAACTCGGTATTTCTCGGCTTAACTCGGTATAATTCGGTATTGGATCTTCAAATGATGGTATTCCTCGTTATTGTTTGGTATTGCTCGGTATTTGTTCGGTACAACTTGTTTTTTGGCGGGATTTGGCCTCCGACCGGACGTTCCTCTGTGTCCGGTCGGAGGACGTAATAATTGTTCGCAATCAAGGCAATCAGTTCATGAAATTTATTACATTTTAGAGGTATTATATGCATATCATAAAATTTTTATATATTTAGATATAATTTAACACCTTAAAATTTTTATATTTACTTATAAATAAGATTTAAAAGTTAAAATATTATATAAGTAAATATAAAAAATTACATGCATGTAAATATATAAGAATTCTATGAAATATATGTAAATCTCTCTTTTTCTAAAATATTTTATCATTTATCATCCCTAAAATAAAACAATGATGAGCAAACTAAAACGGGTAAAAATTATCTCAAAGAGAAGAGAAGAGATTCCTGAGAGAAAAGTTTACTAATATAATGATAGAACTTACTGAACATCTAATTACATTTGCTGACAACTCTCTGAAGTGCTCTCTTGATAGTACCTGGGGAAGCTTTAACCTCACACATAAACTGCACCAAAAATTTTAAATTTTGATCAGTATTCTCATCAATATAAGTGAAAATTTTAGAACTGGCTTTTATGGGAGTAATTATTCTGTCCGGACACCGAACGTGTCCAAAGATTAATAAAAAATGCCACATCACTAGGCGCTCGGTATCGAGCTCGGTACTGCGCTTGGTACCACTCGGTACCGACACCGGTACTGCTCGGTACCGTATCCGGACAGCATAATTTTTCCTTTTATGGAGGGTACCTTTGATCGCACTGTAATAGAAAGATTGCCATCATCAATGGAGGACTGCACAGACTGAGCATCTAAATGAAGGTTGTTCATGGCTTCAATTATGTCAAGGAGCAATAAATCTCTCCATGGGCACTGCATCTCTATGAGCACCAGTTCCTCAATCATGGTGATATTGATATCGAATAAGCCTTTCTTTGGTAAGAGGCTGTGATTTTCGTCTTTGGCCTCGTCGATTTCGCTAGCTTTCCTCTTATTTGATGAAGGTTTCCGGCAATTGAGGAGCTCATTGGTGCCATAATTATCTGATGTTCTTTCTGCGGTGTCTGGATGTTTTCTTCTTGCTGTCATCTCAGGATCTGCTTCCTCTCTGTAGGATTCCAGCTCTTCAACTCTTCTCTCAAGCTCTTTAAGATACTCTATTGTGTCAGCAAGAATGGATGTTTTGTCGACCTGAATACAATTATGAGAAAAAAACGAACGATGTCAATATAAAAAACAAAGAACAGCAATAGCAATATAACAGTAGCAACAAGAGTTTTGTTAGGGTGGGAGAGATGAAACCACTGGGCTTATGGGTTGACTGTGACTCTGTAAGACCATGAAATTCAGATATAAGGTGATTAAATGGAAAAAAAAAAATCAAAATGTTGATTCTTCTAAAATAAGGCTTCGTTTGGGACAGTTTCTTTGTTGCTTCTTAAAGCAGCATTTTAGTATAAAAATTGAAACTTTTATACTAAAAAGCTGCTTTAAGAAGCAACAAGAAAGTCGTCCCAAACAAAATCTAAGTCATTATAAGAATTCTTACGGCAGATCAATGTTTTCATTGAAAAGTTTATTTGCTCGTAATGACCCAATAAGAGCATAAAAGATAAAATTTTGGCCACAAAAAGCATAGTATATCACTGGAGTTTAAACATATTTTGATTGTTAGTAAAAAGATAGAGTTTCTATATGCCAAAAGAAAGAAAGTTTTCCAACAATAAAGCTTTTCTCAATTTATCCTAAGGATTTTCAAAGAAAGCTCACCATGACCATGCCAACAAAAATTAAGAAATGGTAAATCATGTCCATTTACCTTGCTGATTGAAGGAACTAATGATCTGAGAACATGAAATTTCTCATTCAGCTTCTCTCTCCTTCTCCTCTCTGATAAGACATGGTTTGCATTAGCATCGTCTGGCTCTGTTTTCCAAGTTTTATTCCTCGACACCTGCTCTTCTTGGAGTTTCACCAGATCACCATTCATCCATTTGCCATCAATTAAAATATTCTTCAACATTCTCTGCGGTGTCTTGGTGAAACTTTTTGAAGCCCTTGAATCTCTTTTCCAAACCTTAAAGCTAGATTTATTAGAACTCTTCTCAAAAGTAATGCCTGGCAATGAAATTTGATGTTTCAAGTTCCCTAAAATAGTAGAAAGAGTGCAAGCATAATGAGAACCATCTCCCTCAACACCAAAGGAACCAAACTTTGCATGATTATCCTCTTGAAGATTGTCAGGCATGTTTCCTTTCACTCTTTCACCTCTAGGAGAAGAAAGGATGTTTTGAACAAAAGACATTGATGGGCATTCACTGGAGTTCAAAGAATCATGAAGGCCATTGTCAACCTCATCGTCCATAAAGTTCCTTCTATGAACATTCCATTGCCAATCTTGTCTCTTAATCCTTAAATGATCATCACAAACATTGGATCTGCGCTCAGAAATGCTAAGAATTTTCTTACAGATGCTTGGATGAAGCTCAGGAACATTGTCGTGCATAAATTCAGACTGATTCTCAAACAGTATGGAGTCATCTACTTCGTGATCCAGAACCGGGTGCACATTGTCCACCTCCTTCCCAACAAATGGGGGGCTTGAAGTGGAATTTTCAGAGGAAACTGGGTCTTCAAACTCCCAGAACGAATTTTTTATGCTTTGCACAAGAACAGGATCTTCCAAAACCTTGAGAAAAAGGACCAATTAAAATAGGAGGATGTGAAGCACAGTTACTAGCAAATGTTAAATAAGAAGGAACTTACCAGTTCAAATGTTCCAAGCTCTAGTACTCCATTCATGAAGGGAAGACCCACAACAGTCTGCAAAATAAGGCAAAGTGACTGGTACAATGAATACAGTAAAGATTGATATGCTTCTAAGGTTGGAGGTGCTCAGTTTGGTTGATTCAAGTACAAGCAAGTCTGTTTCGTTTTAATTTTGTTTTTTTTTATATTAACATGAAATTCTTATACAAAGCCCTTTTAATGTTTTTTTTTTCTAATAATAAATAAACTTATTCTTTCAATTTTGTTTGCACTTTTGGTTGAAGAATTTCAAGTTAATATTAAAATGTTATCATAAATAATCTAGAGCTAGTTCATACTTGATTGGTCTAATTACAATAGATAAATAAATGAAGAGTGGTTATAAACTCTGCTATTTTTCTGTTTGTTAAAGGGTAAATCGTACCTGAATAGATGCACTCTGAAGCAACATTGAGTAGTCAATCCAATTTAGAAACCAAAAAATTTGCATTTAAGAAAATGAAATAATTAGCTTGCATGGACATAAGAAAATAAAGAAAAAGAGTTGATCAATATATCAGCAAGGATCTAACCTTTGCTAAAAGGCAACGGGAAAAAGTTCGGTTATCAGCAAATTGTGCATTGCTCAACCAGACAGGCTCATTATGTTCAAACACTCTTCCTGGCAAGCTGAATACCAATGTACAAGTGAATGTTAAATAAAATAAACTAGGAGTAAGATAATATTCTAATTTCAGTTCCATCATATAAAGAGGCTAGAAAAATATAAGACAAAGGAAATAGATTATAATGTCAATATTAAGCATGCAAGCTTCCATTTTTTTACCAATGTTACTATATGAGAACAATATCCGGTTAGATCCAAGAAAATACATATTATCATCAAAGCCAAAAAATGAGATCATGACCATTTGAAACAATCACTAATATTTGGACTGCATGCTTAACTCAAAATGCAAAAGAAGCAAGCAACCAAAATGTTTTAAGGGATGTTAACATACTCTTGTCCCAAATTAAAGGTGAAGGACATGCAGACCAAATAATACCACTCCGCATCTGTCAAATCTTCAGGAGATAATGAAGCAAAAGGCCTTCTATTCTGCTCATTACAGGCAACTATAGAAAGAGACTCATATAGCTCTCTCAATTGTTCACTTCTCTGTAGAGCCATTTGATCAGCTTTACATTCAATTGGTTGTGTGGTCTTCCGAGTTTTTATGTCACCATTATAGAATCCATCATTCCACTCTAACAACCTAGAAACCATCAAAAACAAAGGAAACCAAATAGTAGGCTGTAGAGACAAATCACAACAAGAAGGAAGTCATAAAATAAAACATTGACATGAAACTTAAATACAGCATAGGCCATAAAAAATTATGAAATGATAAGCCATGGACACTGTATAATGGCTAAAAATATAGAGATTGAGATGACACAAAGAGGAAATGAGAGATTTGTGGCAATCAATCTAGCAATGAGCTAATGCAAAAATCTAGATTTTAGGAGGTAACATCAAACTAATCGAACACCCAATCTAAATAAAAATTTATTGAATTAGAAACATGTGTGTCCCATCTGTGTTGATGATCACCCAGACACATCAGGGGAGGGGGCTGGGGGACGGGGTGGTCCCGATCATTTTAAACTCTAATTATGAAAAATAAAATTAGATAAACAAGTTAAATATAACTATTAGAATATCGGACACGTATCGGGGAGTGGATTAGTGGTGCGTCTACATTCAATAGGGACAAAAAAGGTTTTTTAAAGCATGTGTTTTATAGTATTATTAAAATTATTAGAATTATTCTATTACAAATTTATATTATCATGTATACATATTTTTATGAGGAAATTATAGTATTAATTATTATAATATATCCTCATTATGCAAGATATTGTCCTTTATTATAATTTTCATGATTCTTTATTAATTTACATTTATATAGGTATTTTGTGTTAGCATTAAGATTAAAAATAAAGATGTAGATATTTTATATTAACTACCATGGTATCAGAGCCATTTCTTTAAATCTATCTTCGTATCTACATGAAAATCACATGCAATGTATGCATGTTATGAATGTGTCAATGTGCATCTAAATGCATGAGGGGGTGTATTTGCAACATTCAGTTATAGCCAACTCTGCAGATGACCATCACTGACAAGTATGCAATATTTCATTTTAGAACCTACAAACAACTTCTATCCACTTTTATGAGTATTGCGGATCCAGTGGCATGACGTTGCGCTATAGGTCGCTCACTTCTTCTTGAGCTATCGTGCATTATCGAATCTCCTGCAATTGCTCATAGATGCTTGAATTCATCAAAAGCTCATTGTTTTTTTCATACAGGAAATATGTCGCACTCGTTGCAATCTTCTTACTCATGCCTATAGAGGATCCACCATACATGTGATACATTCACTATATTTGCTTGTAGGTAGGACCACTATATGCATTATGGACTTTTTGCCATCATCTTTGGGCGAGTTGCATTGAATGCAGATCTCCTAGTGCTACTTGTAGGTATTTTCTTTTATTGTAGCTCTTCCTATATTTTCTTGTATATAGCATGTAGTGTGTATGGAGAGCCTTCTACAGTGGCTCATAGGTGTTTGCATTTGTTGCAAATCAATCGCCTTTGCTTGCAAAGGATCAATATATTTATTGAAATCTTGATTGTTGTTGACTATATGAACACCCATGCATTTATCGCATGCTGCCTATATATGTCTGTAAGGAATACCACCATTTGCAGGTAGGTTTAGTGTGTTCATTTGTACGTCAAAGTTGACTGTCAGATGAGGCGCACTTATCATTTGTACGTCAAAGTTAACTTGTTGGTTGGCAAGTTATCGTGTTTTCTTGCATATCTTACGCTGTCACCCATAAACACTCACAGACTTCTTGTAGTGTCTTATAAATGGTTGTGTGCGTCATAAGTTCACGCTCATGCCCATAGGAGAATCATTATATTCATTACAAGTCTCTTGCATACACTCGTAGGCGAGCTCGCATATCATCCCATGTTATGCTTCATCAGGCTGTGCAGCTGCTAACTGGGCTACTCATAAGCATATTATTGCATTCAATACAATCTTCTGATGTTAGCCAGCACTATTGCCTATAAGCAAGTTAGTGTGTCCATTTGCAAGTTGATTGGTACTGATTGTGGGTGAGCTTATGAGTTCATTACAAGTTTTTGGTCTTCGCCCGAAGACGAACTATTGTATCATAGGTTCCTTTTTCTTGCTCATAGGCTGATTGACATGATCACTATAAGTTTTATGTTATTTTTCTGTTGGGAATTTTGTATAGTTGTCTGCACTTTAGATTATGAAATTCCACTTCATTCTTGCTGATCAATGCTTGCGGGCAAATTTTGAAGTTTTGTCCATTACAAGCCTTTCATTTGCATGGTTAATTTTTGCTATTTTGCAAATTACAGGTTTCTTCTTTTTTTTGTTTTAGATGTTAAGTTATGTTCCCGGTAATTGCAAATTCCGTCCCCTGTTATTTGTTCAAGTCCTGTGCGTCGTTAGTTCAAATTTCGGCAGCCTCCCGACGACTCCCCAATTTAGGTGAAATTTAGGGAGTTCAAATTTTTTCCCACAATGTCAAGAAAGATGTTCATAGTTGGTGTTAGGCGACATCACGGACGTGGTCTTTAATCCCACCATGCCAAGAAAGGCAAGCATGTGTCTTCAGGGGTACCTGTGTGAAAACGTATAATGGTTTTTCCCGTGGGTATAGAAGTACGTACATGGGTACTTAAATATTCCCCAAAATGCTAAGAAAAGCATGCATAAGGCTCACCAACCTCGTCGCAAGCGCAACAACGAGTTTTCTCTCACCACACTAAGAAAAGCAAGCATAGGTGGTTGCTTGCCGCGTCGCAAGTGTCAAAAGAGGGATTTGAAAACTTTTTTGATATGGAGACACTTATACCTTAACGTAAGAGTCGACGGCAATGGGATCGAGGAAACGACGGTGTCAGGGCGACGATGATGGCAAAAGACCAAATCACACAATCTCACTTCTTTTTCTCCCTCCCTCCCTCCCTCTCTCTCTCTCTCTCTCCCTGCTATCTTCTCTTTTCTATTTTTTTTTTCTTTTTTTTTATTAACTAATAATAGTAATAATGGAAAGGGGGGAAGGTAAGAGAGAAAGCGGACTTTTTAGGAGTGGTTTGAGAAGGTGATTTGAAGTGTTATAGGAGTAGTGGATTGAAGGAGTGGGATTAACTTGAGTGGGAGTTTAGTGAATAATGATTCAGATATTATGAAGAGGTTGATTGTTGAAGTCAAACAGGTAGACGAGGGGATAGAAGGTCGGGCAGTCTTGCTATAGGATCGGGATTGGCAAGTAAAAGGGAGTGAGGTCAGGTGTGAGATCGATAGGGAGGATCAGTTGCAGCAGGGAGCGGGCAAAAAGGTCAGACGGCTGGGCCGGTTCTGCATCGGTCTGGAGAAGGGATCTATCATAGGTGAGGAAGAGAGGAAGTCAGGACATGGTTGTGGCTGGAATGGAGGCATGAAGTCAAGTGTGGGGCTCTGCTTGGGATCAGAGTCGTGAGTAGGTTGATCATCTTGCGTGGATTGGCGGGATTGGAATCTGGATCGGAATAGAGGAGTTGTCTAGGTCGATCAACTGGTGTGGTCAGAAAAAGAAGAGCGGCGGGCTGTATTTGCTGCTTCGGGTACTCGACAGGGTGGATTGGGGAGTTGGCAGAAGAGTGGCTTGCTCGGGTGAGGCATCGGGATCATCCGATCGAGTGGCCTAGTCAGGATCTGGAGGTGTCGGATAAGAAGAGGAAGGGTGCATTCGGGATTTCATTTGGATGGGTCATGGGTTGGAGTCAAATGGTTGGTTGGGTTCGACCATGAAAAATAGGTGACAGGATCGAGGTGTCGTGATCGAAGGTTGTAGAAGTTGGAAATAAGGAGGTTGTTGAGGAAGGGATTCGGCTATGGGTTGATTGAGATCAGAGGGGGTGAGGAGCTGCGACAGTTCGACATAGGAAGAGATCATTCGGGTATGCGGGAATTGGGAGCTCTTGTGTGTGGAAGAAGAAACGAATAAGCTGAGATTTCGCTCTTGTTTTAATGACGAGGTAGGAGATTGATTCGCCATTCGAGTAGAGATTGTGGACAGGACAAGCGGCATTGACATTGGCACAAAACAGGTACGAGACATGCTTTTTTATTTTGATTTGAAATTATCAATAATAATAATATTTAAAAAGGCATAGAGAAAAATAAAATGAAATAGGAAACGTATGTTTCGATTTTCATGCCATTTTTCTCAAAATCTTTGCACGTCGCTCAAGATACGCATCGATTTCCCCGTGTGAATTTCATTAGGCAAAATTATTGTCATTCTTAAGTGAATCAGACGTTTCGAACGCAACAGCGAAGTTTGTTTTGAGATTGAACATCGTTTGGATAACGCGACACGTCATTCTTGAGTGTCGGTCGCTGATTCTAACCGTTTCCGCTTGATTTGACTGTGAGGTGGTCCTTGAAAAATTTAATGATCTGATCGCATCAGCGCAGTCTGTTCAGCGATCGGAGGTCAACTGACCATTTGAGTAACCCGTCACGCTCGTCGACTGTCACTTGAGTCGCTGATTTCGCCTCTTTTTAGTGCTTATTAGCGTATGGAACCTCACTACGATTGCTGGCCCACACTCGTGCTTGTACTTCTCTCACTAACTTGGATATTCGGCACTTTGCTAACTTCATCTTTGTCTCATGTCTTGAATGTCCCTTGACGATCTCAAGAGGATCTCATAAAGATTCTTTGAGGATCTTGTGAAGATCCAATGAAGATCTACCACTTTCGTTCTCGACAAAGGTTGGCCTAGTGTCAATCACTTAGTTTTTCTCGATTTTCTGGGAAATATATCATTCTAGTGTCACTTAGATTGGATTGGTAATTTTGAAGTTAAGCTGTTCTTAGCATAGATCTCTCAATTTTTTGTTGCGCTATACAAACTCTCGATGCTCCTTATAACATTGTGAGTTTGTGAGAAAATATTAGAATAATTTTATTGCCACATTAATATTATCATATATGCTTAATATTTAGTAAGAATTTGTAATATTAATTGTTGTAATATATGTTCCTTATGGAGAATATTCTCTTCTATTATATATTTTGTATTTCTCTATTCTCTTACTTTTACATGGGCATGTTTAAACTAGCATCAGGATAATTCAAATGAATATGTAGAATTTTATATTTTATGTCAAGTATGCAAGGCTTCACTCATTTCAATCAATATCAACTAGGCCAAAAATATTTATGCATACCAAATTCTAGCCACTATTTAGCCCCAAAAAATCATAAGTCCACTAGGCCATAGTGGTATGCACTCAATTACATTGTGCAATGGTAAACATAGCATAGGCGTCTAAAATATCAAAGGTGACACCAATTATTGAAATCAAAACTTTTGGTTTTGATATCCTGTTATAGTTTGCAAAGCCCTTCAAAAGAAAGCAAAAAAAAGGGAGTGCATTGGCGTTTGAAGTCTTTTTACATTCCAATTTAAGGTTTTGACTAAAATGAAAATTTTGTCATACTAGGACATTACTCCACTCTAAACACCATCTTTATTTGCACCACATTACATTCTAAACACTATCTTCATTTGGACCACATTGAATATGTTAAAGGATCCTATAAACTGGACAGCATGAAGAGCATGTTGTTCTTCCTTCAAAACCAATGACTGATGTTTCTTCGTTCTTTGTAAGATCATACACAATTTAAAGTTGGGGCTTAACCCAACTTCAGTTAACAATTACAACAGAGAAAAGGTACAGAAGTCTAAATCCTAAGATCAATTTTTTTATTCTAGCCGTACGCTTTCATGGCAATATAAAGAAGAAAAAAAAAATTCTATTTTATCAAACAATTACGTTCTACAAAGGTAATTGCAAGGTTCCACTAGAGACTTTCCTAAAACCATATAAGAAAATTCATTCAAAGAGGTTTCCTCAAATTGTTTAATCCAATATATTTAGAAATGAACAGCAAATGTTTTAACAAAATTTAGCTTCTGGATCATAATACAGGCATTCTCACAAACATAATTCATAAAATCATTCAATAAAGAAGTCTAATGATAAAAGAATATCTCAATGAGTCCAAATGGAAACAATCAGTATTGTTTGACTCGATATGTACAGTATTGTATACAACGGTAGCAGATAAAAGAATCTCGCAAGCTTGCAACGTGGAACAGAAAAAACCAGCTAGTTTTTCCTCTGATAAAATCTTCAGGGAAGCAAAGCTAACTTGAAAGTTTTAGCTCTCTGAACAAAGCAACAGCACACGCCCAAAATAATACAATATCATCGGTTCTAAGGAAATTGAATCACCAAATAAAATAAAAAAAAAAAAGAAATCCGAAAGCATGAAACATTAGAATTGAAAAAATTGAAGTTTTTTGGTTACCCTTCCTGATCAGCAGACTGAGACCAGAAGATTGCATAGCTCCACTGTATGCTCCTAACGCAAGCAGCAAGCTGCTTCCTGAAGTGATTTCCCGTCACCTCCTCCTGGCTCTGCATATCTACCATCTTTTCCCAAAAAAAAAAAAAGCAGCGCTCCTACTGGAATAGAGTAACAAAAAGAAAAGAAAGCCATCGTAAGTATCAATAGAACCTTTGTTTATGGTACAGTTTGTCTAATCAATTATGAGTTGTCTACAATTAGAAGAATCTTTCTACTAATCATTCAAAACGCTGAACCTAACCAAATAAAGTGGTAACCTTTCGTTAACTAAATTAGAGAATCAGAAACAAAGGCAGAAGTTGCTTTGGAATTGACCCGCTTTTTTGGACTATAAAGAAAGAGAAAGATGCATCATTCAAAATACCTAAGTTTCAATACGTCTACCAAACTGAGCCTCCAAACCGGCTATCTTTTTTCTCTGCTAAAATTTTCAGGGAAGCAAAGCTAACTTCAAAGTTCAAGCTCTCTGAACAAAGCAACAGCATATGCTTCCTAACCTGCAGTGCATGAAGATTTCTAGCCCTTTAACAGAAGGAAGAAAAGAAAAAAAATATTCAACAAACACTCAAATCAAGCTCTCTTCTGTACAAAATATCAAAAAAAAAACGGGTAGAAATGGAAATCGAAGGCTAACAAAATGACAATCCGTGATTCATTAAGTCATTCTAATAAAAAGATTCAACTTTCCCTGCCTTTTCTAAACCAGAAAACTCTGCTATATCAAACGGAAAATCCGGAAGAAGACAATCTTTAGCTCTCAAATCAAGAGCAAACGGGAATGCAGCGGGCATTCAATCCCATATAATACGACATAAAGAAAGAAAGCGAAGAACTCCAAAATTAGTTTCGGCCAATTTTTCCTTTCGCCTCCCTGCTCATAACTCATCACTGTAAGTCAATGGCAAAGAAATAAACAAAAAAAGTTGCAGGAAGAAATACCATATATACCACCCTCGCTTCCACGCGCGCGCGCTCTCTCTCTCTCTCTGTATATATTTAAGTATATATGCTCTAAGATAATAACATATTAATTCTCTTTATCTATGAGAAAGCCGATTCAAAGACTCATCTTCTCCTTTCTACGGCTGAATTTTTCTATGGCTACGAAAGCTTATCCAGGCTGCCGTTGTAGCAAATCCCTTTCTTTTTTTAGTTTTTACAGTGGTGAAATAGCAAACGGGTCAACTTTATGTCCTTTCGTGTTTATTTGAACTGAATTTGATTCTGAACAAATTTGAACTGAAAAACTCATTAGGTCAAATTCAAACCTAGGCCTGGTTTGTTTTTTTTTTATGTTTAGAAATTGAGATTTTTTTTTTTTTGTTATTTTGATGGGACGCTTCTATAAAAATACTTTTTTAGAAAGCTTTAATTTTCTACTATTTTGAAACAGTTTTTTTATATTTGATTCTCTCTTAGAAAACTCAATTCTTTTAACAATTATTTCTAAAACTATCATTTACAAAAGGAGAGGAAGAACCAAGGGAAGCCTGAAACTCGTTAGGTTTTCATATCATGATAATTGATTCACATAAGCTATAAAACTAATTTATATATCATCAAAAAATAAACTTGATCGGGCATGAATCTCGAGGCAAAATCAAGCCGGAAACTTCAAAAATTAAATTCGGGATCACCTGAACTTCGATTTCAATAAACTTACAGTCAAATTGAGCGTTTAGGAAATACCAACCCATCGACACCAAATTCAACTCAATCCGAGCCCAAATGAGTCCAAATCAAGAACCCAAAGCGTTGTTGGAAAGTTCAAACCACAATTTGAGTTACCAAACGGTTTTCAAACATGACGTGCTTCTAATTGAATCGAGCGGCTCGACGATACAAATCCAACAAACCCAAGATCGCCGAATTCCGACATCATTAAGACCTTCAAATGTCTGACGAATGGTACACGATCGAGGGATTCAATATCGGTCGTCTATCGAACCACTCCCCATTTATCTCTGATCTCTCGCCTATTTATGGGTCATGCCACTCCAGAAAAATCTATAAATAGACCCCTCATTTCTCTTGAGAGGGGACCCAAGCAAGAAGAAGAAGAGAAGAAGGAGAAGAGAAGAAGATTAAGAGGGAAGAAACTCCTCGACCACCGCCGTCGGAGTTCTGTCCGATTTTCAAACAACGCTGGAATTCTGCTCGATCTCCAAGTGACATCGAAACTATGCCCGATGTTGTAATTGAATTTTAATCTAGAAGTTATTCATTGCAATCTGATCGTCCTAACTTTAACGAACGAGTCAGCCTTTTGTATCTCAAACAAACACTAGTAGAACTTTTTCAACAAAGCGTGGCCCCGTGATTTTTTCCCTTTCCAAGGTTTCCATGTAAAAATCCTGATATTTCCTTTTCTCTCCTGTTTGTGTGCTGGATATCAGTACAACACTGAGACGAAAATTTTTTAACTCTATCGCCGCGTATATTCTAGCCCGCAACACTACTTAATAAGTTAAAATTGAATTAAATTTATAGATTTAGTTTCTATTACTATTTCATGTGGGAAGAAATTATTGTTGCTTAAAAATAGTTGGGATTAAAAACAGATAAAAGGTTGCATGATTTTAGTTTGGGAAATAGCGTAATATACCTGAAACTATATTTGGACCAAAATGCCCCAAGAATTCAAAAATGTGTAATTTGAAGAGATGCTTTAGTTTATTGATCTAACAATTCAAGCAAGAAATTAATCGACTACATATTCTTAGTGTCTTTTTCTTCTCCATCTATTCTCATAAACGAGTGATAGTTATAAGAGAGTTCCAATGAAAGATTTTAATCTTCGTTCTCCATCCCTTTCTCAGGCTAACTAGCGATTATTTTTAAAGTTAGTGATGTTACAATTCTTAATATAGTTTGGTGTGATTTACGAATAATTTTGAATTCAATATCCTAAAAGGGGCAACATGCACGGAGTATACGGCAAACTATAAGAAGAGTGTTTTTTGAAGCAGAGCAATAAAAAAAGATCAAGAATAATATATGAACATGGAAAACAATCAAGAATTTGTTATTATTAATAAGTGATGTAATATCAAGATAAATGTCAAAGATGAGGCCACAAACAACGGGTCTTTAAAAAAAAATTGTTAGACTCTATGAGCCTAGTAAGATAACTAGGATTTTGATCATTATAAATATTATTGGAAGTGATAATTAAGCTAATAAATTTTTATGTACTTGTCACTTCTTCTCTAACTTAATATTTTAGGTAAATAAAAAAAATGATGATCAGATAATGTTGGACACATTCTGGATGGCAATCATGAAACTGTGATCAATCAAGATTAAAGAAATAATGATGCCAATGAAAAGAATGCCGCTAAAGCAATATAAATTTAATTTTATTTTGTATTCTTCTTGTGATTATGTCATGTATATAATTCACTATGCAATCAAGTACACACACAAGAGAAAAAATAGGTTAAAATGAGGCAAAATTAAAGTTAATTAGAACACTTGATATACTATAAGATCATACTCTATGATGTACATGACATAAGGGTAATTTTGAAAAATAAAGTTTTGTAAATTAACTAATAAAGTTCCAAGAGAAGTGCTATGGAGAGTTCTTGAAAAAAAGGAGTTAATAATGCTTATATTCAAATCATTAAAGATATGTATGCTGAAGCAATTACTTACTTGTGCTCAAACACAAAGTGGTTTGACCAAGTATTTTCCTATTTCGGTTGGATTACATCAAGGATCATCCTTAAGTCAATATCTTTTTGCTTTAGTCATGGATGTTCTCACTAAACATTTGCAAGAGGATGTACCTTGGTGTATGATTTTTGTTGATGATATTCTTCTTGTTGATAAGACTAGAGAGTGAGTTGAAGGTAAACTTGAATTATGGTGGTCAACCTTGAGTATAAAGGTTTTCGCTTGAGTAGATCTAAAATTGAATATATAGAGTATAATTTTAGTAGCAATAGACCTAGCAAGGGGATTGTGACTTTGAGCAATCAAGTCATTAATAAGAGTACACGTTTTAGATATTTTGGCTATATTATTCAGAGTGACAGTGAAATAGATGGTGATATTATCAACAGAATTCAAGTTGGATGGTTGAAATGGAGGAATGCATCGAGCTTATTGTGCGATAGAAAAGTTCCCCTCAAACTTAAGGGGAAATTCTATAAGATAGTGGTGAGACTTGTAATGCTTTTATGGTTCTGAATGTTGGCTATTAAAAAGAAACATAATACTAAGTTAAGTGTTGCAGAGATGAGGATGCTTAGGTGGATGAGTGACTTGACCCTTAGAGATAGGATAAGAAATAAACATATCGTGAATAGGTTGGAGTACCTCCAGTGGAAGATAATATTAGAGAGAGTTACCTTAGATGGTTTGGTCACATTAAACGGAGGCCTTTCGATGACCCAGTTAGGAAAGTTGAGGTATTAGATTCAACTTATGTTCAAAATTAAATAGACCATATTTAACACTTTGTATAATATTTACCTATTTGGTATCTAAAAATCTAGGATAGAAATTAAAAATTGAATCAAGAAAATGTTGTACAATATGATTCATATCATATAGGCTAAACAAACATATAACATGTTGATTTAATTGTTAATCATAATGACTAATCTAATATCATGGTATGAGAAAAAGAGCTAATTAGATTGTATGATATATATCATATAATCCAATGAAATAAAGAATGATTTTTGAGGTTTTAGGAAAGTTGAACTAATCATACTATATGATCCCCTAATTAAATTATATGATCAGGCTTGAAAATCTAATAATCAGGCTTTTTAGGTTTCCTTTTAAAGTCATCCTATAAATACTTAACCTCTAAGAAACTTTAGTGAGTTTTCTCAGATTTTTGGAGAGTTTTCATAGTAGTGGAGAGTTCCTGAGAGTTTTGAGAGAGGGTTTGCACAAATTTGTAAAAAGCTTTAAAGAGGATTGAGAGAATAGAGATTTCAAAAGTATAAAAATTTCTTAAGGGAGTTATTAAATTTTTAGTAAGGTATTCACTTGCTTATTTCTTCAATTATATCCTTTGTTTATCTAGTTTATGGACAAAGTTCTTGGTGAAGAGTTTTGAAGAGTCTTGTTGTAAAGGCTATGAAAATCTCAAGGAGGACTTGTGTACCTCATGGATCTACCCGTGGAGGCTAGGTTTTGAAGTCCTAAGAGGAGAAGAGAGATGTGTAAGGGTTTCTCCATTACCCTATGAAAGAGATAGGCTTCTTCACCTTTCTTGGAGTAGAAGGAGACATTACAAGTGAAAATCCCAATGAGAGGATTTGGAGAGTTGATGTAGGCCAAGTTGGCCAAACAACTATAAATTAGATTGACATTCTTACTTTATTTATTTATTTATTTAATATATTTTATTAGTATATGCTAAGTTGAGATATCGTTGTTGAAATGTATATTTTAAAAAAAATATTTTGTCATAGTTTATCTTTATTTTGATCATCTTAAAAAATAAAGGAAAAAATTATTTTTATTATCTTTATTTCATCATCTTTGTGCTTTATTTTAAAAACAATTTTGGATATACAATTGTTCCAAATTAAGGTAATCTTTTGTTCAATGTTTTGTAAATGAGGAGAAATTAACAGTTTTCTTTGAAGGCTTTCACTGCTAAAGGGATTTTAATACCTCAAGTAGATCTATCTATGGCATGTTGAAATCCATGAGTCCTACTAGTTGTTTTGATTATTACAAGTATATTGATTTGATCATTTACTATTCCCTGCCTTATATATATACCTTTTTTTTTTTTTTTGTGCTACTAATATTTTAGATACAACATACATAGAGATAAATCAAAGAAGAAAACTTAAGAAATTGTAATGTTCAAGTCTAGTCAAACTTGTAACTAGAGTTTGTAACTTCATTCTTTCTTAAATCATTTGTGAAATTAAGTATATGTTGGTAATACAATCGAGTACACATTCATGAGTGGGCATGAAAATTAAACACTTGACTTGTCAATTAAATCATACTATATGATCCCAATCATATTGTACGATCTGTTAATTTATAAAATCAAGTATTCAATTAAATTAAGTTCTTGCATTACTAATCATATAATACAACCTAAAATTGTACATAACAATCAGTTATTTTCATAAAATCTGATCGTTGAATCTAAGTTATCAAAATTAGGAAATTTTAAAATTTAAACTAATCATATTGTTCAAAATATTTCATACTATATGATTATTAATGAATGTTGCCTACTTTTGCTTATAGATGAAGGAATTGAATCAAGATTAAATCTTGATTGGAGGTCATACTGTATGATCTAAATTGTACAGTCTGATTAAATAGAGAGTTCATTCAATAAAATTTGATTTATCCTTGATGATAGGAGTGTCAAAATCGAGTTGTGGGTTGAGTTCGGGTCGAACCCGAGATTGATCTGTCACTGTTTGACATGACCCAAACATGGCCCATTTTCACAAATTCAAGTCGGGTTCATTTAAAGATTTCATTTCATATCAATTTTTGATACTCCTACTTGACATTCCTAATTTAATATAGCTGATTATACTATACAACCAAATATTACATAATCCAGTCTGAAATCATAGTTTAACTAATTGAACATATGATCCTAATATCGTACTATATGATTAGAGCATTAAATTTAAAAATTATGGTTTGATTTAAATAGCCTACATTAGTTATTTTCATATAATGAGAGTGGATGAGTTGAGTAGCCATAGATATTTTTTAGTGTGAGATAGATTTGGAGAGGGAGACGTGCCTCCTTATTTGTGAGCTTGTCTAATCCACATTAGAGGGAGAGAAGGTGAGGTTGAGAGTTTATCCTTGAGGGAGTCAAGAGGTGTGTGAGGGATTCACATAGTTGTCCTCATCAGCTTACTCCTTGGGTCCTCTGGGTTACTATTTTAGAGCTCATGGAGATGACCTCCAGGGAAGAAGTATTTGGGTGAAAAACTTTACTAACTAAGGATGCTAGGGGAGCGACATCTTTGGCATTGTAAGGAATAGGAGGGAGTGGAAACTCCATCATTATAGGAAGAAAGAGAGTTTAAGTTTTTTGAAAAGAAGAGTTTTGTGAAGGTCATTCTCCACTTGGGAATGGAGAAGGGATTCTCTAACTTGCTGAGTGTTGAAAGAGCACTTACTTGTCGAATTATCAAACTGGAGAACCTTTGGGAAGTGGATGTAGGTCGTGTTTTGACCAAACCACCATAAAATTATAATTTATTTTTTCTTTTACTTTTTTACATTTTACTTCATGCAAATTTTATTTTCTAAGATATGTGGTTAGAAGTAGCTATAACCATATTAAATGAATATAGGCTACTATGATCATATCACTATAAGTGCATTTTACTTCATGCAATCTTTATACCATCCCTATCATGTGTACATGACTGTGATCGTATCACTAAGAATCCAATTCAGTACTCTCGCACTAAATACATTGATGTAAGACACCACTTTATTAGGGAGCATGTGGCAAAGGGAGGCATGAATATACAATTGTAGACATAAAGAACTAATTAGCTAATAACTTTACCAAATCCCAAAGTTATGAAAGGTTCAGTGCACTTAGAACTAGATTAGGAATCATAAATTTAAGTTCGTAGGAAATTGGGGTAACTACATTTTTATTTTTGTGTTTAAGTTTTAGTTTATATTTTTATGTCTTTTTGGTTATTTATATGTGTGTTGCTTTTGTGTTTAAATTTATGTTTTGTCACTTTTTATTTAATTTCCTTTTCACTATTTCCATGATTTGTGTCGTGTAATTTATGTTTTTAAGTACTATGTTTGTGATCTTGATCACTACACATAAGAATACAAAAATTCACCAAATCATCTTGTACGATCACTATCATACTATACAATACACATAAATAGGCATGAATCCACCCTTCATTTAAATCAATGGTTAAGATTGCATAAATTATTGCTATTTGTATTGTACAAAGAATATAATATTATTTGATACACATGTTATCAAATATAGTTGGTAAAAAGTTAATTAGTTTGGTACAACCATTATTATGCATGCATCATACTATATGATTAATTATATGTAGTATTATATAATAAGTTTAGTCAATAATCATATAGAGGATTCCTCATGTCTAATGAAAATATGAAGATCATAGTGGACAATCCCTGATCATATTGGATGATTTGATGGTCTTCATACTATTTATAATGGTATGATTTTTATTATATTGATCAGATAGTATGATTGATATCATACTATATGATCAAATAGAGGCCATAAATTGGGGGAAAACCCATTCCAAACAACACACCTCCACTTCAAATCCCTCTTCCCATCTACTTTAATTCCTAAAATTATAAATTAGGACAACCTCAACTATAAGGTACTCATTCTTTTTATTGGGACCACTCTCTAATTATACTCACTCTTTCCCTACAATATTGAACTATTACTTGAGCTTTTAATGATTCCAAGAGTCTATGTTTAGCTTATGTTAGTTCAATATTTCATTTGTAGATTTCCTATAAAGCTTACCACTCAAGATTTTCACAACCACCTTCATATTTTAGTCACTAGCAAAAAATCTCATGACATCTCTACTAGTAGTGACTATAGTTGGACATTAATAAACATTACTATTATAAATAACCATATAAGCCTTCACCGACTCATTGTAAGCACTTTTGAGTTGAATGCACAAGTTATCCAACACATCCTTTAACACTCTATTATCCCTAAAGTTGGTGATATGACAAATATTATCCCACTGCTCTCTATTGTGACTTACATTTGTATGATGGGCATTGAATTTAATGTTACTTATATGTTAATCTATTACATAAAAAATTTCTTGAACATTAGAAACCTTAGGGCCCATCATGGGAAAAACTTGGCATTAGGACACATTATAGCCTTTTTATTAGATGCCAAGTATAGCTTCATTTTTTTCAACACCAACTGATCACTTTCTTATCTACTTCACTAATAATTCATTCCACCTCCTCTATAGTGACTGCCACTGAGGACCACAAGCTCATGAGGAGCATGATTTAGAGGAGAAAGGGAGAGCATCAGCCCCTGCAGTCTAGCCATATCCTTCAGACATTTTGTTTAATTTTTATTTTTTTTTCTTTTTATTTTTTTTCTTTTTTTCTTTTTTATTTTTCCTTCAAACTTATGAACTGAGTGGTTTGTTATACTTAAGCTCATATTAGATACACACAATCATGAGTCCACAACATGTTGGGAACAACTTCAACACTACTGGGATGAGATGAGATAATAACACTAAGAGGATAGATCTTATTTTAGGTGCAATTTTCAATACTTTATCAGTTCTTTCAAATACCACTCAAGGATCATCAGAGTACTGATTAGTAATCTGTGTCTTTTTGTTTGTACTCTCTAATTTATTTTTTAGTTTTTCTACTATATTATACTCTTTATATTTTACTCTCTCTCTCTCTCTCTCTCTCTCTCTCTCTCTCTCTCACACACACACACACACACACACACATTTTGCGTCATGATGCCAAAGGGGGAGAACTATTTGGTTTTATTATTTACCTTTTTATTAGTGCAATGCTTTTTTATTAGCATGGTAATTATTTATTCTTATTTTTTTACATTATTATTGTTTGCCTTAAAATGAAGAAAAAAACTGCTCTCTTATTAATAATTAACAAGGCATATACTTAGGTGGCGTGAGCCATGCAGGATAATCAACTACTAACTTGGATCAACCAATGATGTTTGCCATCGCTAAAAAAGAGGAAATTGTTAAAATTCATGAGCTTGGTCTATCATTTTGTTGATTATAAATATATTGTTTTTATTATTTACTATTCCCTAGCTTATATGTATTACATGTTTCTTTTATATGCTGCTAAAATTTTAGGTACAACATATATAGAGCAAGATCAAAGAAGCAAACTAAAAAATTACAACATTGAAAACTATTCAATCATGTAACAAGAGTCTATAATTTCATTCTTTCCTGAGTCATTTATGTAATTAGGTGTATATTGGCAAGACAATGGAGCATACACTCATGAGTGGGGATGAAAAATAAACACTTAACTTCTCTATTAAATCATATTTTATGACCCCAATCACACTGTACAATTTATTTATCAATAAAATAAAATCATTTATTTAATTGAATTAATTAAAATAATTTTAAGCATTACTAATTGCATCGTATGACCTAAAATTGTATAAGATGATTTGGTATTTTGATAAAACCTAACTGTTAAATCTAAACATATTATGTTCGTATTTATAAATTTTTGAATTTCAAATATGATATTGACTTATATTGTATGGAAAAGATAGCAATTGCTTGTAAGCAAGAAGTGCTGCCTTTTAACACTATAATGAATATGACTCTTAAAATATAATACCCTGCGTAAGATGATGGCCAATGTCTTTCCTTTAAATAAAAAGTTGATGGTGTGATCGTAGTTGTAGCCTCTAACAGATTGATTGAATTATGCTGACGGGTAGAGCGTGATGACTCTTAAATGATTATTAAAAGTCACATGTGAAAATGAATGATTGGTAGAAATAAATGAAAGATAATATGAGGATTTGTTATGATAGATGCAAGAAGAAAACATCACATTAAAGCTGAAAGTTATGTCTTACTTTTAATTTATTATATGTATTATAATTTGATAGATTTCTTTTGACTTTACTGATCATATTGATGTTATTATTAATTTTTAAGATATTTATACTCTATAATGATATTGACTAGAACATAAGCAAACATATTAAATCTTTCACCTTGCATGAAAGTAGTGATAAAGTTTTGGTTAATACTAGGATTTTTGGTTCATTATGTAGTTTTTAATGATTTAAGTTGGTGAAGGGGTCAACAATAATTGGAGTGAGGTTTGCAGAGATCCTCGATCAAATTTTTATTTTTATTTTGTTTATATTTTCCCTTATTCTTTTGTATTCAACAGTTTATGATAGAGTAGTAATCATATGAATCTGCATACTATTGTGTATTAATTTTAGGAATATAGCTAGTGAAATATTTTGAGGCATATGATTGCACTACTAGAAAGGTAAGACATGTAGGTCTTATTGGTATAAGTTGATAAATTTTTTTTTTTATGTTAAAACATTTTATAAAAGAATTCTTACAATCACTTTAAGCATCATTTAACAACGTCAAAATTTTAATATTTATATTTTTTTTTTCAAAGTGTTCATAAATATTTGAAAATATTAAGTAAAAGAAATTATATCAACTAACAATTAATAAACAAATTTAAATTGTAATATTGGATTGATTTTTATTGAATGATGGTTACTATTTTAAAAATATTTTTTGGTGAGTAATACCTATTACTTTGAAAAACGATTTTTGATAAGTAATAATCGTTATGTTCTAAAGGATTTTTGTTGACCTCGATTTTGCCCCGACCCTTGGTCAAAGGGTTGACTTGGTCAAATTGACCAAGTCAGACCCCAAGACCATCTCCAATAGGCTCGTGGGGTCGACCGTACCCTCTGCGTTCGTACCCCACGAGCGGTGCTCCTTCGGAGGTCCATAATTTTAATAACTAATAATTGTTATTATGAAAATATTTTTTTAAATGAATGATGATTGTTATTTTGGAAATTGATTCATTAGTGATGGTTAGATCATGGCATGCTAGCTTGAGAATTCTTAGGAAGATCAATTAGTTATGACCAGTTAAAGGAATTCCTAAGTTGGAACCATTCAAAAACCTTTGTGGAACATGATAAATAGGAATGAAGACAAAGTAAACATCCAATTCAATTAAAATGTAGTGACCACTACTACACTTTAAGATACTTTAAGTAGATGGATTTGGACCTATCAATACATAAGTCTAAGAAGAAAGGATTTTAATTTATATTATTTTGATGATAATGCTAAATATAATTTGGAAATATCTCGTATGGATATATTTGGACCTATAAATAAGTGAGCCTAAAAAGAAGGTAAATTGGACTCATGATATTTTGTTTATTTTACATTGTGAAATAATTGGGACAATAATGGATCATATGAAAAGTATGACATTTTTATTTTGGAGAAAAATAAAATATTTAAAATTCTACAACAAACATAGATTGTGTCACTAAAGAGAGTTGTAGAATTGTTGTATGTTGATATTGGACTTTCAATTGGAATACATTCTTACCAAAACCCTCAATTAAGACACTTTTAGTACACTTAGGACTAGACTAGGTGTTATTAATATCCATGCACAACAAAATTAGTATAGAGGTAAGTTAAAGTGACTTTGTTTATTTTATTTTTGTCATCTATTTGTATTGATGCCTTTCATGATTGTTTGTTTTTAGAGTAAATCTTATTTGGTAGTGTTTGTTGTGATCATTATCATTTGTTTGTCTTTTATGTATTGTGATTTTTGTTGTATGCTTTGTTATATGCTTGTCTTTGCTTCTTTTCCTTATTTTTCTGCATTAATTTCAGTTGGTAGATCTCCTTTTTGGTGATGTCAAAAGAGAGAGTAGGATGTTGTTGGCCATTTTATTTTCATTAGTGCAGTTTGTGTTACTTTATTTTAATTGCTTATTGTGATTGTGCTTATTATTATTTTGTTATGCTTATATTTTAAAAAAATAAATAAATACAAAATATAAAAATAATATTATTTTATTTAGAAACTTCTGGTGGAATCAGTTTATAAAATAAACATCTAATGATCCTAAAACCCATACTTGTACCATCAGGTGCCAATTTCTTTAGGAATTTCACTACTGCCCAAAAATTATGGAAAAATTAGTAAAATTAAAACACAGTAATGGAGATGTTATGAAGAAGACGATTTATGATTTCAGTTTATAATGACTCCTAAATAAATTCTTAATTGTTATAGGTAAAAATGAAGTTTTCAAAAATTTGAGTTATAATATATATAGTGCCACAAAGGAGTATCTTATGTATTGTTCCCATCTTTCATTTTGCTCTCTAACCCTTCAATGTGGATAACTTTAGTGAACCAGGTTTGAGATTAGACCTTGACTAATGCTATCACCTCAAGGGCTGAAGGGATGACATGCCTCTTTGGGTGACTTGGAGTGGTCATTCTTCTATTCAAGGTTACCAAGTTGGATTGGGATGTTTGTATGCAATAATTAGAGTGGCATATAATTATCATAATGCGTGTTTTTTTAAGAGATACTTTTTTGAAGAAGAGACATTAGGTAATGAGTAAGGTGGAATTGGGTTGAGACTTCCCATCCAATTCAACTCTACTTGTAAGGTCCATTCTTTTTGGTAGTTAAGTACTCCATTGTAAAATAGATTGATTCCTTTGTGTGAATATGTTTAGATGCCTATAATAGAAGATATGAAATAAAAATTATTTTTTGTTACATTTTCTTATCTTTCACTATTTTGCTGGTATTGTAGCCTTAGTATGATGGAAAGCTTAATAAAACTCTATTCTTGCAAAAGGAAATAATATGCTTATATGAGTTTGAATTTGTATCAAATAGCTTATGCTTTTGCCCCAGTTCTTCGAGCGTAGGTTATAAGGTTAATGAATTTTTCATTTTCTTTTATTTTGTTCTTGTGTTTAGGCGAGTTTAGTGACTCAAAATTTAGTTTGTCATTGGTTTCTTAACAGACAATAAGTTATGAAAGTTGATAGAAAGATGACTTTTCTTCTCATTATGGGCTTTGGTGCTCTCATAAGTTTTGAGTGCTTGGGGCATTAACTAGCACCAAGGAGTAGTCCAATCATTTTTTTCAACTAGGACCCAAATGAAGTTCTGAATCATGGTCAAGATTATGTGGGCGAGTGCTTTCGCTTCAATCCATATAATGAAGTATTCGATCATGACTAGCTAGGATGAATTGTCTATCCTGTTGATGATGTAAATGTGCCTAATAGGTCCATCACCACATGGTGAATGCCTAGGGACTTATGATTGGGTGTTACTTATAAGAAGGTTCTCGCTACATTGTGGAAAACTTTTAACATTATAAGTGTCATGACCCGCCCGGTGGATCAAATTAATGAGGCAGGAACAAATAGTCGAATGGTTGATTAAATTTAGAACAACTAACTAACTATTTCTAACACATAGAAAGAGCCACTAAAACCTTAAAATATTTTAAAACTAAAATGATATAAATACCTTTCTCTTGGAGCATCTCACCTACGATATACATTCTCTCCTCTTCTATTCATTTTAAGATTTTGAATAATACATGTAAATATTTTCAATAAAAAGAATGAGTAAAAAAACAACCCATTGTGTGAATTATGATTCTGAACTACAGTAATATAAGGCCTTTGAAATAATATGCATGCTCATTTCCAAACATAAAGTAATTCCATTTAAATTCATTTCAAACATGACTCAATATTTTTCATATTTCATATCTTTATTCATATAAAATTATCATTTCTCCTAAAAAATACAACCTTCATAGGATCCACTGTCTAAAATAATACTAATGAAAGACACTCCTTTCCTTTTCCATAATATTTTTCATTTATGTGCACAAGTACATTGCATTCCCAGCTAGTATCATATGTAATTGCGTGTTATAACTCAAAATTTTAAAAAAAGATTTTTTTACCTATAAAAATTAAGAATTTATTCAGGAGACATTATAAGCCTAAATTATAAATCGTCTTGTTCATAACATATATATTATTGTGTTTTAATTTTAATTTTTTTTTTAAATTTTTGGGCACTCGTGAATTTTTTAAAATTTTTTAAGAAATTGACACCTATCAGTACAAGTAGGGGGTTTGAGACCATCAAGCAATTATTTTATAAATCAATTCTACAAAAATTTTCTAAATAAAATGCACTATTTTATGGATATATTTCTATGATTTTTAAATCCCTAAAAGTATTTATATGAATTTTATATTGAAAATTTTAATATAATAATATTATTACATTATTATTTTAAAATTAGTTAATTTTAGTATTTATTTAATTATATCAAATTTCAATATATGATTTAGTTTAATTTTCTATATCACAGTATTTTTTAGTTCTTTTGGTTTTAATTATTGATTTTAATTTAGGCTACGATAACTTACTGAGCCGTTTTAGCTCATCCCTACTTTTTCTTCTATTTTTAGGCCAGATGACGAGTAAACAGTGAGATGAGTAGTTTGGATAGTAAGCTCCAATCTGCATTATAACTTTATTTTATTAGTTTTTATTTTTATAGGCTTTGCTTTTATTTTTATTATTATCTCTATTACCAAGCACTGCTGTAAATAGATTTCAGATTGTATATATATTTGGATGATATATTGAAAATCATTTTGAGATTAAGTAGTCTTTCACTTTAAATTATAATTAGTAATGTCTCTGTGTAGTATATATATTGAAAGCTTTTTTCAATACTTTTCCAACTATATCTTGGGATTAGTCTTACCATAATTAGACATAATATGACATGTGAGTTTCTGGTCATATCAAGTTGAGTTGTAATAGTTTGCTAAATCATTCAATATGTAAATACAAGCACATCTATCTAACCATTTCATTCTTATAACTTTCATCAACTTTGTATGATAATGTGAAGCACAAATGATTAATTATTGGTTATGAGAAGGATTAATCATGGTCTAGCAAACACTAAAGATTTAATAAGTAGATATAATTATCTTTCATAGCATTTAATTGAAGAGAGAACAATATCATTACTTTAATAAAAAGAAGCATAAGGCTCACCTGGATTCTAGGTATTGTGTCACTTTACTTTTGCTCATTATTCCAACATTGGTAGGTTCAATGCTTATAAAACGACCATGTCATTAAAATTTAATTAATAATTTGATCTCAATTTTCCTAATTATTATTTTAAATTTCAAATTAAAATCTTAAAATATTGATTAAAATTTATCTCACTTCCTATGATTAACTATTAATTAATTAATTAAAATTGAATTTTTAAAATTATTTGTTCTCTCTCTCTCTCTCTCATTACACAAACAGTATTTTCTTTATCATCATATTTAAAATTTCCTTTTACTTTAAAATAAATTATCAATTTTTTTTA
The DNA here is from genome assembly GCF_001605985.2 of Dendrobium catenatum. NCBI lineage: Eukaryota > Viridiplantae > Streptophyta > Magnoliopsida > Asparagales > Orchidaceae > Dendrobium > Dendrobium catenatum. The sequence continues at coordinate 1,546,329 of NW_021319004.1, read as the reverse complement.
CATAATTAATTTTCTTATTTAGCATTTTCAACTAAAATCTATATCTTATTTAATTCTCATAATCTCTCATTTTAAATATCACTTTATCTTATTTTATTATTAATTTCTAATTTAAAATTTTCTTTCCTTAATTTCTCGTTTATAGAAACAATGAACCCCATTTAGCTTCCCATCTCCAATCGATCGAAATGACCTTATGTCATTCCTTTATTCAGCTTCTAAGTGACACAAATGATGTCAATTGAGCTTCATTTGGCTTCTGCGACACCAGACAACATCTCCTTCAACCTCCCCTTCATCTTTCGTCTTGGTTGGGATATTACAGTATGCATCTTTTAGAAATATCTTCATCATCTTTTCTTAGCGTTAGCTAAAAGTACCCTTGCCTAAGGATCCTATGGGTGAGCGTGCATCAACTAGAGTAGCTTTCGCATTCGCTCGAGTGGATTTCAGTTAGTACAACTTCCTTTTGATCTTCACATACTTATTTGAGGTTACATAAAGATGTTGATCTTTTGAATAGGTGGTCATCAAATAGTAGATAGTTTGATGCTTGGATCCTGAATCATTTGAGGGTGCTAACCTCATCGTCGATTGACCCATTTTTTAGATACTTGATGTAAGGGTCCATCCAACTTATAGAACAATACCTGGAGGTTTTATTTCTTCTTATATCACCTCCTCTTTATATGATAGTGAGATTTAAAAATTTGTATTATTGATTGGTCGTCAATGCTTCGATCATCGCCCATAATGGAGGGTACTACTATAGTGCTGTGAATTGCTTGAGCTAGCCTAAGCTCGTTGGCACTTTCTTCTTCTAGGGCATTCCCTTATCTTCAGTCCATATTGGCTAGGATTAATTCTTTAAGTTTTCTTATTTTGATGAGTTCTTCAACAAAATTAATGCAGATGATTACACTCTTTAGTGTCATGCCCATGATTTTTATGGAAGGTGTCGTACCTTAATGTATCACAGGCACTACCAATCTTCATAGGCAACAAGCATCTAAAGAATTCTTTATTATGAATAGCATTTATGAGTTCGGCCATGGATATCCTCAATGTATAAGTTGGGCATGCTTGGGATAGGTGAGCGACCTCTCTATGTGCTTCCCTAACCCTTGGTGCTGGCAATGCCTCTATCCTGAGAGATTTTGGCTGAGTAGGTACCTCATATGGATTGGAGTGTCATTAGATGAATTGAAAGTTTGTCCCATAGTTCCTTCTTTCTTGAGACCATGCTCTCTCTCTCTCTCTCTCTCTCTCTCTCTCTCTCTCTCTCTCTCTCTCTCTGCCTCCATAGTTGGAGGTTTCCCCTCATCGTAGTCCTATAGTGTAAAGTGATCATGCAGGATTCAATCACTTGATTATATTTTTCAATATTGATGTGACTAGTTGTAAGTTCTAATAGTTCTGCCAACATCTTTGACTATTACAACCCAAGCGCATACCAGAAAGGACCTTACATTAGCCTTTAGGTAAGAGCCTCTTGGGAGACTATCGGTTCTAGGTCTTTTATGTCAAGCATCTCTTTCTGAAACCTTAGTATGAAGCTTCATAGTGGCTCTCCTAATTCATGTCTCATCTTTAGTAGAGCTTATGAACTCTTCGAGCACTAGCAAATTGTAAAATAAACATTCGCTTGAACACAAACAAAGAGGTGATCACCCTATCTCATAATCAATAGAACTTGATCTTTCAAAATTATCAAATATGTCATACACATCATAACTATATGATTTTCCCTATATCAAGTTATCCTAATTAATAAATTTTAAGCATTTTTCAAAGCATTCTTTGTCTTAATTTGCTCTCTTATATGAGTGCTTGGTTATTTAACATAAATCATACGCCTAGCTTATACAAGAAGACTGACTCAATAAATATAAACGTACAACGTGTTGATTCTTCAATGATTTTTTTTCCTTGATTTCTTCAGATTCTTCATAAATGTCTCGTACTTGAACTCAGGTTAAGTGCACCTTGTTTAGCTTATGATTTTTATCAAACCTATATGTCAAATCTCATATCAACCTTCATCTATGGTATATCTGAAATGTTAGTATAAATAAAAAAATATGCACACACCAACTCACTAGCCAAAAATCAATACAACCAATAATATTTATAATCATTAAAACCTCAATAAACTTACAAGCTCATGAGGTTTAATAATAGTCTTGAGCAATGAAGCCAAAAACTTATTACGACTTAGTTGTGCACACACAAATATGCGATCACACAAGTAATAAAGTGATTAACTAAAAAATTATTATCCCATACACTTTGAAAGAAACCACTAAAATTAGGTTAATTTTGACTATCATGAATAATCAAAATAGGTATATAATTTACATGAAATAGAAGAATATGGAGTCATGAATGATTACATGAATCTCTTTAGGCTATTTGTCAAATTATCAAAAACTAAGAATTATTTTTTACTAGGAATAATTATATTTTTTTAGTTGTAGTGCACTAAAAAAATATAAATAAGTTTGTCAACACATCCTAACATTCTCTCAAAAACTTAGGATCCCTAATATTTACACACAACCTATCTATCTCTCAATGATAGATACAATGCAAATAGATTTCATTAATCAGACAGTGATCAAATTGATTACATTAGTCTAATATAGATGTATGTATCCTATGATCCATCACCATATTTTAATCATGACGAGTCTATTCTCCACCTCATAAATAGAATATACCTTCTGAACTTCTAATTGGAGTCCAAATAATTACGTGTAATAAAAGCATGATGAAATGCACATTAATAAATAAATAAAAAAGGTTTATTAATTACATTAAATGGAAATCAATAAAACTACAATTGATTACTTCTAATCCCTAATTTAGGGCTAACTTGAAAGAAAAATAGAGGGTACATGATTCTAAACAAAGACATGAAAAATGGAGAAGAAGAAAATACTCAATTTCATAACCTCTCACTACGTGTTACAAAAACATTCCCTCGAGTTCCTTTCCCTAACCGCTATAAAAAACTCTAGAGAGGGTTGGGGCTGAAAAATCTTCCTCCCCAAAAGTTGGCAGAAAACTTCGTTTATTTAATCTTGAAATTCCTTCCCAAATTTAACTAGTGTTTGACTCTTAAAAGGTTACATGAGGTTGGTACCCAGTTGGGCGCCTAGACTCCTACATAGTTCCTCCATTGTGGGACGAAAAATCTTTCAAAAGTCATGCCATGTGCCTACGTGTTAGGGTCTCAATAAATTTCCTGATATTAATAAAAAATAAATGTGAATAACAAATATTTAAATCCAAAAATATTATTTAAAAATATCATCTATTTAGTGTTAATCATCAATATTTGGCTATCCTCAAATGGTGATGGAGGGCCTTAATGTTGGTCTATGTTGGGCTCTGGTGTTTGTCAATGGTGGGCATCGAAATTGATGAACGGCTAATGCCAAGTAGTGATGAAGGCATGCATCACCATTAGTTCATAGTTGACATTCGAAGGCTTGAAGCTATGATAAAACTATAAATTTCTCTCCTTTAAAACCCTCTTTAAGAATTGTCTCGAATACGTAGAAGTTGTCCTACATATAATCTTTTGAAGGGGGCATATTGCTTATTTATACCATGAATAAGGATGCTCTTCCAAATGATCTAAAATAATTTCATTAATTATTTGATATTTATTTAAAAAATTTAACATTTTAAAGATATCATAATTGAGCGACTTTGACTTATTAGATTTTCTTATCGAGATGCTCCTTTCAATGATAAATACATAAAATTCAAATATTGATTGATCGTTTAAAATATCTAATGAAGCTTACCACTATAATTCAAAGCGCTTGATTTATGTCCATTTGAAATCACATCAAGACGTTCTTGATATCATTGAGGGCATGTTTGTTTCCATGGTATTTCTCCATTTTTCTCTTTTTTTCCGTTTGAAACTGGAAAATGCAGGCGTGGACGATGTTTGTAGGTGTAGCAGACTTTTTTAAAAACTCGGTTTTTGCATTGTTTTGAAAAGCATTATTTATTAGCTTCTCCGTTTTAAAAAGACCTTTTCTTCTATTAGCATTTTTTATACTGAAACGGAAAGAAAATCAAACGAAGCCTGAATCTCATCAATACATCTATTTCATCTATAAATTTGATGAAAATAAAATTTTAATTACCTCATAGTTAATTATTAGAATTTCTTGATAGAATTCTTATGTACTTTTTAAATCTAAATATTTATATCAATACTGATTTTTCGTCAAATAAAGTTTCCAATGCCATGACAATATTTAAGTTTTAATATGATTGTTTTTTTAAGAAAAGAAGCGATGTACCTTTAAAAATTTACATTAAAATTCATTTTTTCTTAAATAATTATTCTGATAAGATATTAATATTTGTTGCGGGCTAGAATATACGCGGCGATAGAGTTATAATTCTACGTCTTAGCGTTGCACGGATATCCAGCTCACACACAGAAAACACAATATTTTTTACGTGGAAAACCCGGAAAGGGAAAAAACCACGGGGCCTAGCCCAGTTGAAAATGATTCCACTAGAATTTGAGAAAAGTACAATGGATGTAAAAAAAAAAAAAAAAAAAGAAGCCAAATTTTGTCATGCCATTGCCGAACCTCACGCCGTCATCGTCGAAGCCGGACAATAATCACATGAATAATGGCGCCTTATAGTCCAAAACATTTGTTTTAATTTTAAATTTTGTCCTAAAGATGGAGAATCTCTAATAATTTAACGGGGCACTGTTACCGTTTACCAAACGAAACGGGTCACACGTTTACGGCTTGCCGTCCTCTAACGGCCGCAAAGCGGAAAATCCATGCCGTCCACACGTTCCACACGTGTCGAAGCACAAGCCGTCCGATCTCCCACATACAGCTCTCGTTCTCACGCGGAGGTATCCGTGTTAAACTTAAGCCAAACACGAGGCCTCACACGAGTGGAACCCTAGACAACAAGGCCCTTCGCACGCAGCATCGCCGGACGCCGCCGGTAAGCCGCCGCCATCGTACCAGAAATCGCTGAAGAGCCCTCCCACAGTACAATTCTCCGGACGATCTCTGCAGGAAGACGCCGCAAGGTCATATAGCAACGCCGGCGGCTTTGGTTCCGGCGACGAAGTAGTAAGCATCGGAGGAGTGCTAAGGAAGGGGATCTCGCCGCTGATATCCTTCTAATCCGCTCATCTATCGTTCGCTGTTTTGATCAGGTTCTTCACTCGTCTTCAACATCCTTTTACCTAAGCGGAAAGAATGAGCTGAACTTCTGGGGCTTTGGCCATCGGAGTTATGTTTGGATCTGGGTGAATATTGTGCGAAGTGGCACTGGAGATGGAAAGGCTTGGGGGGACGAGCGAGGAAGATGACATGGAGATGGATTTGGAGGTAAAGGAGGAGGACGACGATGACGAGAGGAGCCGAACGTTAGTAGCGGCGGAGGAGATGGGAGGTGGGTTCTTCGAAGAGGAGGCCGCTTCCAGTGAGCAGATCCATATACATGGGATGGGGGGTAGAAGGAGCCGGCCTAAAGAGGAAAAGGAGCGGACGAAGCTGCGGGAGCGGCATCGGCGAGCAATCACGGCGAGGATTCTGGCTGGTCTGCGGCGACACGGCAACTATAACCTCCGTGTTCGCGCTGACATCAATGATGTCATCGCCGCCCTTGCCCGGGAAGCCGGCTGGGTCGTCCTTCCCGACGGCACTACTTTCCCTTCTCGGTCTTCTCCCAGTTCCTCCCAGGTTCTCTCTCTCTCTCTCTCTGACTCTATCCGCTCCCAACCTCTCTCCTCATTGCTCATCTCTTTCTGTCCTCCCCACTCATCTCTTTCTGACCTCCCCACGCTCTTCTCGGTTGAATTTGTTCCTACTATTAGTTAAATGAAATAAATTTACGAATGTAATCGCAATTTTAGGGAATTTTAAAATTTTTTATCTGATGCTAAACACACGCCGATTTTTCATATTTCCACTTCAACTCAGCTAGCTTCCGATGCGGGAACCGTTTTCCAAACCTTTTTCTCAGGTTCGGTCGTATTTGCTGTTTGACGGGCTTTCGAGTTCGGTCTCGTTAACCCGAACTCCATAGTCTTGTTACATTCCTGATTTTTCAAAAAGATAATATTAAAGTTGCAATTTTTATCCCAAAATATTTAAAATTTTAATTATTAACTTATCGAGTTATCAGTATTATACTGCAAAAGCTCGTTGAATTAGGATGCTAAAATGGAGTTATCTTCCCTGTTCCTACAGGTGGGAAAACCCGCCGAAGCTTCTCCACTTACAGTGGCAGTGGCGGCCCAGACAACACCGCACTTGAAGGGATTGTCTCCTGCCGGCGGTCAGATTAGTTCCGGGGACAACCGGCAGTGCCGACTGAAGGGTGTCTACACGCTTCCTTCTGCCTACGACGGCCAATATCGTCAAGGGGTGATTGTTGGAGGAGAACGATGCAATGAGAATTTTCCTCTTGTCGTTAGTTGCAAGGAAATCGCTAATGAGAAACAGGTGAGTGCGTCCAGAATGTTCTATACAGATGACAAATTATTGTTTGAGGGTATTGATGTTTTGGAAACAGGGATGCCTGAAGTATTGCTTTTATACTCACTCTAAGGAGAAACCACTTCGCTTTACACCGTGTATGTATTATACACACATTGTGTATAAGGTTGTACACAGCCTATGTATAGGTGACATGACCCATTTTGATTGGAATCCGAACATAAGCTACGTTTGGACTCCGCACGTAATAATTTCTCCACTCTAAGGGCTATCTTATTTGCCGCATTTATTTCATTTAAAAGCGACTTAAATGAAAACCTTGCACTAACCATATTTATTTGATGAAAATATAGACTTTATAAATTAGTAAATTAGTCATTTATAAGTCATATTGAAATAAAGCAGTCTTATGTTATATTCAAATGCAGCCAAATAACCCAAAGAAAAAACATGTGGATGGAGTTTGGCAAGTGGAAAATAATTAACCATGGAAAAAGAAAAATAATGATATAAAAATATGCATATATGGTTAATATAAGTAATAATTTTTAACTTACATAATTTAATCAATTTGATGTATAAAATATACAAGTTTTATATGATTTTGCATCTATGAAATGATAAAAAATTAATGGAATTAAAATTGAAAATTAATTTTTAGATATATAACAATAACATCAAGCCTTTATCCCATTACGTTGGGTTGAATACATGAATCTTTTTTCTTCATTGTGTCCTGTTAGGTGTTAAATTCTCATTTAAATCTAATCAAGTCATTTTAGGTTTACCTCTACCTTTCTTAATATAAGCCAAATGTAATACGTCTACTCTCCTAACCGGGTCATCAGAAGGCTGCCATTTTATTTGACGAAACCATCTAAGGCGACTTTTCCTAATCTTATCTGCCGCTAGAGCTACTCTAACCTTTTCACAGATATGCTCGTTTCGTATATTGTCTCTAAGAGTAAAACCACTCATCCACCTGAGCATCCTCATCTCTGCAACACTTAACTTAATATTATGCTTCTCTTTTAATGGCCAACATTCTGCGCCATAAAGAATTGTAGGTCTCACCACCATCTTATAGAATTTTCCCATAAGTTTGAGGTGAACGTTTCTATCACACAACAAGCCCGATGCATTCCTCTACTTTAACCATCCAACTTGAATTCTACTAATAATATCCCAATCTATTTCACCATCATGGTTTTAAGTATTTACTTTAATGCTTTCACTGGCTGGCTTGTGGTGATGTGAAACATATATGGAAACATAGATTGCTTAAGAATTAATAACAAGTTGATAAGCTTTGATAATTTTAAACTCAATGTTTCACCAATATAAGAGTCTAGTATTTCTTAGCTGTAGTTTGCTTTGGCATGTGGTTACAAGAGAGTTTAATAGGACAATTTAAAATAAGAACAAAAGCATAGTAAAAGATGCAAAATAACATTATCCACCGTTTAACAAATAGAAAGTTCACCTCGAGTTCCTGTCAATTTTACTCTTGATGGTAGCGGTCAGCGGGAGAATAATTTTAGCAAGCCTAGCGATGCCACCAAAAGAAAGAGAACGCCTACGGTCTTGCTCAATGAAAAGGTAGCTGGAGGGGACGACGTTGGTGGATGTTCGATGATTCGCCAATGTCCGGAGCGTTGGTGTTCTTCAATAGCAGACATCAAGGTGAAGAGGATGCGGTCGGCGTAGTCATCGACGGTGTCGTCGATTTCCACGTTGAGGTTGAAGAAGGAAGAGTTGAAGATATCAACGTGGTCTTGGTTGTCGTAAACGAACCCGTGATCACGTTCCGGATCCGCCATGCATGAGGAAACAACAATTTTTTGGTGTGCTAGAACTCCCGGACAGCAAGCGTCGATTTCGCGGCCGGTTGGATAGCAATGGGAAGTGCATAATTCTTTGGACAACCCCCAAATAATGTCTAGTAAATCTGGACAACAACTTGGAAATCCAAAAACTGGAAATAAGGAGCTGTTTTGGGGAGAACACTTGGTAGAAAATTAGGGGAATAGCAAGGGCAGTGGCGGCTGAACTTAGGAAGGTTTGAGTGGTTGTTTAGAGAGGTTAATGTGGGTGTTAACTAAATAGGAGAGAGAGGGAGGGGTGGCATAGGCTAGGATTTGATTGGGGATTAAGTTTAGGCAAGGCTTGATTGAGATTTGGAAGCTTTCCAAATTAAAAGAGAGGGGCAAGGGGGGGGCGGCAGCTAGGGAAAGGGGGAGGGAATTTGGGGAGGGATTTAACTGGTTTCCAAACAAGGTTAATTAAATTAAAGAGATTTAATCGTGAGGATCTCTTTAGTTTAAATTCAAATTTGAAATGATTTGAATATGAAAACTTTCCAAATATAGCTTGACTAATTTAGGAAAGAATTTCAATTCAATTAGAATTGAAATTTGAATTTGAGATCTTCCCAAATTGAGATACACTACATATGGAAAAGAAGTAATTTGGGCCTTAAAGATTTGGAGGCAAAGAGAGGCACTATGGCCGCGGTCAATTAAGGGGCTAGGTTTTAGATGGTGGCTGGTAGGGGGGAAGGAAGGGCTTTGGGAGGTGGTGGTTAGGAGAGGAGGGATCCTTATGGCCGGCTGTTTGAATGACAGGGTGGATGGGGGGTCGGTTCAAGGAGAAGGGTGGATTGGGGGTCGGCTCAAGGAGAAGGATGGTGGTGGGGATTTAGCCGAGAACTTTGGAGGGAGGATGGCCTACGGTGTGAGTAGAGGGACTGGAAGAAGAAAAATAATATGGATATGAACTGCGAGCCCGGCCTCTACCAGCGGCTGACGGGTGATGCTTGACCCTCTCCTAGGGCTCTCTCTTCTCTAAAGAGCTCACAAAACAATGAAACAAAGATGAAATTTTCATTAATCAATCATTAACCCAATACAATGACTAAGGCCTTAATATATAGGCCTTCAAAATAAAGAAAATAAAAGACTCAAATGCCCTCAGGGCTACAACATAAAAGCAATCCCTCATAGGGGTACAAAGGTAAAAACAAAAATATAAATAAAAGAAATACATAAATGCTTCATAAATAGAGACTCTGAATCGTAGCTGTCGATCTACGATTCTTTCGATGGTAGACGCTTCGAAATCTCCTACTGATGTCCTCATCATGTGGAATGTTGCTTCTCTTGCTCAATAGAAGCTTTTTTATGTATTGTTACTCATTCCTGATTTATTGTGCTTACTGATGATGATTTTATGTAGATGATCTCACATAGTGGGATAAAAACTTGATGTTGTTATTGTTGTACTGATGATTATGTTTATCATGCCTTGCTTCAGGTGATTGATCTTCCTCAAAGATTACCAGAGCGTGATTTTGCAGGGACCCCTTATGTCCCAGTCCATGTCATGTTGCCTGTAAGTTTTAATCATTATTGAAACTTTACTATATTTTGTTGATAATCTTCAATTAAACTTTCTTCTTGGGTTTGATCTCCTATAAAAATAGGAGGCTCAATTTTTTTAAATTGTACTACCTAATTTGGTTCCATGCTTGAAACCATAGTACCACATTACTTTATGTTTAATCACTCTTGATTTTTTTTTTTCGTGGTGTGATAGCTTGGTGTGATTAATACAAAATGTGAGCTGGTTGATCTGGAAGGCCTAATGAAACAGGTCAGAATTTTAAAATCTATAAATATTGATGGCGTTACTGTTGATTGCTGGTGGGGAATCGTTGAGGCACACGCCCCACAGGAGTATAATTGGCATGGCTATAGGCGACTTTTTCAAATTATCCGAGAGTTAAAACTTAAACTTCAGGTTGGTTTTCCCTGCATCTTACATAATTTGATTCAGTTTTAATCCCAATAAAATTTGAGTTTTCCATAACACTTATTACTGCATCAGTTTTTTATTTTTTTAATCCTTATAACCTTGTATTGATTATGGTTTCTTGAACAGATTCTTGTTAGACTTTCTTCTCTTTGAACTTTCTTTTTTTTACAATGACTACCAATAAATAATTCTTCGGTCAGGTGGGAGCATGCATATCCTTTGATTAAGTAGAACATGATCCATGATAATCTGGGAGGATGAAATCATGATATCTTGATTGAATTCGTTGTCATTTTTCTCACTATATGTTTTAAGTTTATGATGATAAATTTTAATCCTAAATCAATTTGCTGCTACTATACATCGAACACTTAATGCTTATATAATAATTAGCCTTAATATAAAGTTCTCTCTCATCAACGAGAGGGGTAATTAATTATAAGGGCTTAAGCTTATGAAAAAATCAGGAACTAAATCATAAAGTTGTTACAAAATGAGGACAAAATATTTGGTTAGTGTCTTATCTTCAATCTAATACGCATTTTAAAAATTTTACCATAAAATACCTAAACTCTCTGAGGCACATATTTTCGAGCTCCATAGTACGCAATTGATATTTTCATTTTTTTTGCATTTTAGTCCAAAAAGATTAGTTTAGCTTGTTATTTTAAAGTACATTTAATAAAAAATTTTTAGCCTCCCGACATCTCCCACACATAGAGGGCATCCACAAGAAGAATTGGGCTTTCCTGCCACACTTAAAAAAGTGTGCATAATTGGTGTCTCTGGCATTGTGACCTAAAGTCTTCAAACCCACCACTCTTAGAAAAACATGCATAGGGTTTCATGTCCCTGCATAAAGATTTGGGCAGAATGGAGCCTTTTCACCACATAGGTACAACGCGCATGGGACTTTACCCACCATGCTTAAAAAAGCATGCAAGGGTCTTCAGTACTTGCATGAGAAACATTGCAAGCATAGCAAGCTTTCCCTGTAATGTCTAAACAACACTTGCGGGAACTGATTTCTTGCATCACGACAAAACTTGCTTGCATTATATGCTGACAATGGATGTTGCGTCCAAGTGGCGACTTTTGTGGTGAATTAGAGTTGAATGCATACATACTTTCTCTTTATGTATATGTTGTCTTCCTTCTTTTATTTTATTTTAGGGGGATTTACATACATGCCACTTTATTATATCTATATTACATATTTAACACCCAAAAATTAAATATTACATTCATACCACCCAAAAACTAATTTTACAACATAAATACCACTCCGTCTTAGAAACCTTCACTCCGTCTCTTCCTCCCCGGCTAGAATTCAGTCTTCGACGATGTCGGCCGCTGGGCCTTCGATATCCCCGTCGATGGCCTTTGTGCCCAATCGGAAAGTGACGACGGAATCGTTGTTCCTAGGGGTAGCTTCCAGTTTGTGATGTTCTGTCTTCTAGTGTTGATGTACTTCGGAGGGAAGTTCGACGAGAAGGTTATCCGAGAAATTGAGATCGCCCAGAGAAATTTCCTTCTCAATGCTAGTAAGATCACTTTTCTACCTTACCTGCCAGCGATCGCTGACGTTTTCTTTCATAAACAGCTAAGAAATGCTAAAGAATTTCACCGGAAGTAGAAAGAAGTATTTTGCCTAGGCCTTTTCATTCTTCCCCATTCCGTAATAGAAGATATCAATTTTGAAGGGTATTTGATACCCAATAACGCGCTGATCAATTTCAGTGTTGTGGAAATGGATGGCTTAGGATGAGAAGATTTGGGAAGAAGCCGCAGAATGCAAGCCTGAGAGGTTTATGGAGGATCAGCAGAAAAAATGAGTGCAACTGGCTGTTGTTCAAAACCTGAAGCAATGCATACAAGAGCATTCTTTAAACGTGGTTATTCTTATAGTTCTAATCGGTTATTCTTATAGTATTTCTCTAACAATCTTATAAACTGAACCTACTAGATTACCTGCAGAATGCTTCAGCCTCCTTACAAACCTTGAATCATATCAGAATCTAACCTAAATGATAATATAAATAAAATCCAATCAATCAAGAATTCTTAATCCAAAGTCGTATCTATAAACCTTGAACCATATGCTAATAGCATCTGCAAGATCAGCGACCGATCCTTCCCCTTCCCTTCCGTCGGGAACTGCTCCGACAACTGATGAAAATTTATCGTTTGAAGTTTGGTCACAGAAGTAAATAAAAGTTTGGTGTTCCCGATCACGAGCAGAGGTTTGTATTCCCGATCGCAAGCAGCCGAGCAGAGGATCGCGAGCAGCCGGACGCGAGCAGTGAGCAGAAGGAAGGTATTCCCGGTCACGAGCAGAGGTTTTCGTGAGCAGATGGAATCCCGATCGACTGTGTTCGCGAGCAGAGGTATTTGCGAATGGGCAAATTTCACGGGAAGAATACGCCGTGAGGGACGAAGTAACGAAGTGGTAGAAGTGAGGTAAAAATTGAGTTTTAGGTGGTATAAGAGTAATATTAAATTTTAAGGTGTTAGATATGTAAATGGTTATAAATATAGTGGTATGTATGTAAATTTCCCTTTATTTTATTTGTTTAGTTTTTTGAAACTTTTTTTGGAAGCTATCTCATTTTTTTCTTTGAGAAAGGAAGATTGTAAGAGAGACAATGAGAGCGATAGAGTTGGAAAGGGGAAGTGAGAGAGAGAGAGAGAGAGAGAGAGAGAGAGAGAGAGAGAGAGAGAGAGGTGATGGAGTGAGGTGCCAGAGAGAAATTGGAGCAAAGATATATAGAGGGGTGGTAGTGAGAGTGGGGTGATGGGAAGTATTAACATTGGCGAGGAGATTATCATCGACTGAATGCTTTTGACATATTTGGGTTGTTTAACTATGGCAGATAGCAAGGAGGAGACCATTAGTCAAAAGGCGGATTTGCGAGGAGATGAGATTGAAACTTTGTCGAAGAGGCAGGCTATTTGTGAGGGTGAGACCAACACACTAAGGCTGTTGTGCTATAAGGAGTAAGTGAATTGTTGGCGGAGGCAAATGTTGGAGTTGTTAAGTTGATGTCGGATCATTTATGTTGAGGAGAGGTGAGCAAATGGGTTCGTGGTGTGTTGTAGGTTAGAGTTCGAAGAGGAGAGAGGGAGTAGCGAGAACAGTCTGGGAGTGCAAAGGGGCTGTTGCTGGCTGCTTGCTGTTAGAATTAAGGAAGAGAGTTTACGGAGTTTATAGGAAGTGCCTTGCTAGAGATAAGCTAGTTTTGCGGTAGTGGAAGTTGTCTACGATAGCAATATTTAACTCAAATTCTGAGAGTGCAAGGGGGCTGTTGCTGGCTGCTTGCTCTTAGAATTAAGGAAGAGAGTTTACGGAGTTTATAGGAAGTGCCTTGCTAGAGATAAGCTAGTTTTGCGGTAGTTGAAGTTGTCTACGATAGCAATATTTAACTCAAATTCAGAGGTCTTGTGAAGCCATGTCTTCCTGCCTCTCTATCATCAACAATTTTGGGAACTGGGTAGGAATGGGAGTGGAGGAAATAAGAGATGGAGAGCTACAAGGGTTTCTGAGAGAGGGAAGCAGGGTTTTTCATTTAATTTTGTGAGAGAATGAGAGATCGTGAGCGAATTCGGGTGATAGAGGCATGGCCTATATGTAATGTGTGGAGTTTGTGCATGAGAATGGATATAAATGGTGTTTTTTTTTTTCTTTTTTCTTTTTAAGAATAGGTCAACATTAACCTCATCCTCATATTCAAGAGTAACACCATCAAGAAGTTCGATCATCTCTCAGCTTGCAAACCTACCAAAATAGTTGCTCAAAATCTTCTGGCTCTTTGTTTTGTAAGCCCCCTCCGAATGTTACAACGCCCACACAATATCTGATTCTTCCTTCATAAACATTTAAACCCTCCGGAGCAGTGTTCTTTGCAATCTTGGGGAATTAATTTAGTGTAAGTTTATTTCAATCTTTAGTGACGAGTTCATATTTTTAATTATTTAGATTAATTATTAGTCGCTTAAAATGTCATTTTCTATTTAAGATTAGTTTCTCATTTGCATATTTATTTAGGTGTAGTTTTATTAGAGTCAATCTGTATTCTGCATTTGAGAAAATTTTCAGCATAAAGGGAAATTACATTGGTGGAACATGGAACATCTTTTGTTTACTAATTGGCTTCTATAACAATTAACAGTTTTCGTCTTCTGTTAGCTTTTTTGTAGCAGATAGTTCGTGTGAAAATTTGAAGACTTCTGTATAGTTGGGTATAAGAGGAAGTCATGAGGATTTTCTCAATGTCCTGTAGTTTCTTTGAATTAAGAAATATGTAATTTAGTTGATTGCTTGAGTAATAAAAGTGATAATAGTTTTAAACACACTAGGTTTACCCTACTTTCAAACTTATTTAAATAGGTCAATGGGCTCAAAATCCCATACTTGGGTGGGTACAGGTATTAGACCATTGCTTCTAGGTTACTCTTTCCTGTTATCTGTCTTAAGTTTCAATTAGTGGCTTACTAGTTCATATGGTTTCAAACAGTGAATATAGAAAGATGTGAAGCAATAAGCCATGACCAACAAATGTGGGAGACTAAGGCTTCGTTTGGGACAATTTTTATTGCTTCTTAAAGCATCTTTCTAGTATAAAAATTAAAAAATTTATACTAGAAAGCTGCTTTAAGAAGTCATAAGAAAGCCGTCCCAAACAAAGCCTTAGGCTTCGTTTGGGATGGCTTTCTTTATGCTTCTTAAAGCAGCTTCCTAGTACAAATTTTTTTATTTTTGTACTAGGAAGTTGCTTTAAGAAGCAATAAGAAAGCCGTCCCAAACGAAGCCTAAAGTTTATTGATTTTATCGAAAACTCTGAAATGTTCTTCGTAAGTTGCAGCTTAAAGTTTTTTGGCTGAGGAAATCTGCGACTTATGAAAAGAATGATGCCTTTTTCCCATAATCTGATCTATTATATCTGATACATTTGTATGCATAGGTGGTCATGTCATTTCATGAATGTGGGGGCAACATTGGTGATGACGTATGCATTCCTCTGCCACACTGGGTAGCAGAAATTGGTAGAGGCAATCCTGATATCTTTTTCACGGATAGAGAGGGACGGCGGAACTCTGAATGCCTTTCAATAGGAATTGACAAGGAAAGGGTCTTAAGAGGCCGAACTGCACTTGAGGTATACAAACACAATTAAGTATGACTTTTAATTACTGAATAAAGGAGAATAATACTTTGTTTACTTATTCTGAGATATCTTATACTAAATTCTAGTATTGGTTTTTCTTTATTTCATTTTTAAAACGTATCTGCAGTATCGGAATAATATTGTAGTTTTGAAGTACTTTTTCACTTTATATGTGTATTAGTTCTTCAATTAATGAAGTAAAACATTAGTCATTTGGTTTTAATTTTGATTTGTAACAGTCTCTTGGGCACCTTATCCAATTTGCATTGCAATTAATTCATCAACATTTTAATTCTTATCTCTATTAATTAGGGTAGTTTACTTTTCTTTCCCTATTTATTTTTGATAAGGGCTACATATGGTGTTAATGTTTAGCTATATAAGTTGATTTTTAGAATTTTTAGCCCTTAGGTGACTAGGGGTGTCAAAATAGATTTGTTGGTTGAGTTTGGGACCAACCCAAAATTGAATAGATTTCAACCAGTCCGACCCGAAGCTAACCCGTTTAGCAAATGGGTCAAATTCTTGGACTTGAACCCAACCCATCACAAAGCTAACCCGACCCCGACATGACTTGCTCACCCGTTTAGATTAATATATATATATATATATATAATGGGTATCTATCTGTTGTCACACCAAAGAAATTATTTGGCAACGTAACTAATTCATCGGCGGAACCTAATGAGGGCAAATTATTACATCCGGTGTCCGGATTTGTCCGGACACCAATTCAGACGCGCCCCGTCACCAAAATACATCGGGATCCAGTGTATTCGAGTGACGTTGCGCATCTTGATTGGGTGTCCGGACGTCCGATGACCAAACGTAATAATTCGCCCCTGATGAGATACCCAACGGCATCGGACCTGCACATGCTTTGTGATTCAAACTCGGAATGGCAGTTCCAAATCATATTCACCCATCAACCACTTTATTATTATTGCGTCCTAGAGTATTCGCGACGGTAGAGAAATATAAAATTAATGTCTTAGCGTTGTACGAAAATCCGGCACGCAATCAGATAAGAGAGAGTGTGCGTCATCCACTAGAAACACCAAGATTTTTACGTGAAAAATCCCTGAAAAAAGGGGAAAAAAACCACGGGGCCTAGCCCAGTTTTGAACAATAGATCCAAGATATCTAAAACGCGTACTCTTATTAATGACTTGATCGCCCAAAGTCACAATCCCTTCACTAGGTCTATTACTACTACTTATTAGGTCAAATTCTCATTTAAATCTAATAAAAAAAAATCATTTTTTAATATTTTCTAACCAAGTCCTTTTAGGTCTACTTTTACCTATCTTAACATAGGCTAAATCTAAGACATATATTCTCTTAACCTGGATCGTAAGGCCGAGTTTTATGTGACCAAACCATCCAAGGCGACTCTCTAATCTTATCTGCCACTAGGGCTACTCCAACCTTTTCAACGTATATACTCGTTTCGCATTTTGTCTGTAAGAGTGAAGCCACTCATCCACTTGAGCATCCTCATCTCTGCAATATATAACTTAATTTAACACTTCTTTCTAAATGGCCAACATTCTGTGCCATAAAGTATTGCAGATCCACCACCATCTTATAGAATTTTTCCTTAAGTTTGAGGAGTATTTTTCTATAACACGACAAGCCTGATGCATCCTCCACTTCGACCATCCAACTTGAATTCTACTAATAATATCCCCATCTATTTCACCATCATTTTGAACAATTGATCCAAGATACTTAAAATGTGTACTCTTATTAATGACTTGATCAGCCAAAATCACAGTCCGCTACTAGATTTATTACTATTAAAATTACACTCCATATATTTGGTTTTAGATCTACTCAAACAAAAATCTTTAGACTCTATTGTTGACCTACATAGTTCAAGTTTACCTTCAACTCCCTATTCAGTCTTATCAACAAGAAGAATATCATTAACAAAAAGCATATACCATGGTACATCATCTTGCAAATGTCTAGTAAGAACATCTATGTATATATTAAAAAGGTATGGGCCTAAAGCTGATCATTGATGTAATCTAACTTAAATAGGAAAATACTCGGTCAAACCACCTTATGTTTGAACACAACTAATAGCTCCTACACCTCATTCACAAATCACAAATAAAAAATAATAATAGTTGCCAAAGTATATGGTGAACATAAGGAATTTCATAGCATCTAAAAAATTAATATGAAAGTTCATATTAGCAAGCTATCGACTCATAATCTTAAAAATAAAAAGAGAGCTTTTGGTTTCAGCTTTTTACTCATTGTCAGCTGATCTTTGTTGTCGAAGCCTAGAGGAGACTAAGAGTGGAGTTGTGGAGGATTGAAGGGTTGTCGCCTGACTAGTGAGCTAGGGTTGGAGTCATGGAGGCCTAGATAGTTTATGAGGCTATTAGCCTATAATGGGAGGATGACATGGCTTTCGGGTTGGCGGGCATAAACAAGCCCTAACTCTATTAATCAAATGAATATGAGTTGGTTCTTGTGGCTTTCGGTTTGGCGGTTTGTCTCGAACCGGCTAGATATTGAAATCATATAAAAAAACTAACTTGAATCCAACCCATTTGCTAAAGGGGTTGATCCGAACCCAGAATTTTTGGTTTGGATCCGATTTGAGTTTTTAGATTGTGTCATATATTGCCACCATATAGGCGACTGTCAAAAACCGCTTGCATGCATGTGAACATGTGCAGGCATGAATGCATAGTGCAGGTGTGCTTGTATCATATGATACATGCATGCATGCTTATGTGATATACCTCTTTACCATAATATAACTTTCATATGAATTTTTTGGTGTCTTATTCTTTCATCTTTTGCCATGTCATGTCATGATTATTTGACAAGTATTATGCTCGTTATTGACTACCAAATGTAACCCTCTAATTTTCTCACTGCAGTGAGACCTACAAATTTAAGGGAAAATTAAGATGGTGGTGAGACCTGCAATCTATGTTGCATCGATACGGATATGGCGACACGATATGGATACGGGACACGTCAATTCTTAAAAGTATAGGATACAGGTACGGCGCTGACATGGCATTATAATTTATAAATCATACATAAAATTTAAGAAAGCATTCAAAGTATATTTGAAATTACAAAAAAAATAAAAGCAACATTATTTGTAGCCTCGTAGCTTATAATATCAATATAAAAGTAAGCATTAAATGTCTAGTACAACAACAAAAGCGTAAACATAAATTATCTAGCACATGAAGTTTCAACTATTCAATAGAAGGAATGATACGATTAACTTCTTCAGTGGTTTGTCTTTGAACTTCTATATCATCTTCAATAAATATCATAGCTTCTAATTCAGGCTCATCAAATGAAATATTAGCAATTTCTAATATTCTCATACCATCAAGAGACTCAAATCCATCTCGGAAATGAGAGAACCTTGCTTGCAGTCGCGAAAGTAAATATGATGCTTCTTCTTTTTTTTTCAACGAACACGGGTATCGGATACGCGTGTCCTTTTGAAATTAAATAATATTTAATTGGATACGGCTTTGGTGTATCTGACACATATCGGTGGCGTATCAGAGGCGTATCTGTGTATCGGTGTATTAGATACAACACGCCTTCATAAATAGGTGTATCG